>NW_007248617.1:43485-58792 GCF_000164805.1 Carlito syrichta
AAACATAGAGGCAATTTCTAAAAGAACTAGAAATTGACCTTCCATATGACCCAGCAATTCCCTTACTGGGAATATACCCAGAGGAATTCAAATCATTCTACAAAAAAGATACCTGCACACACATGTTTATTCCAGCACTGTTCAAAATAACAAAAACATGGAACCAAACGTGCTGCCCATCAAAACTGAGCTGGATAAAAAAAATGTGGTACATATGCACAATGGAATATTATGCGGTCATAAAGAAGGACAAATATACGGACTTCATAGCAAATTGAATGGATTTAGAGTCTATAATACTCGGTGATCTATCACAGAAACAAAGAACAGAGTACCACATGCTCTCACTCATAAGAGGACCCTAAGCATTTATCCTAATACTATAAGAAAGGGATTGACAATAGCGGGATACTTCCACAGTAAGGGTAGAAGGGGGGACACAACATGAATAAGGGTACCTGCCTCAAACCAGGCAAAGTGGGAACCAAAGAGAGGCCCAAACTTTACCTGTACAATGACTACTTGTATACCTAATCCTGAATTGTACTCCACATCTTTAAAATAAATTTTTAAAAAGCATTCATCACACTGTTTTCCATAGAAGTTGAACTAGTTTGCATTCCCACAGCAGTGTAGAAACGTTCCCTTTTCTTTGCATCCTCACCAGCATCTGTTGTTTGTTTTATTAATGATGGCAGCATTCTCTTCTTTAAATGAGCCTTTTAGAAGCTATTAAGTCAGAGGATTAGGAAACAACTAAAACTTGGGGCAGCTTCCTCTGTATGAGGAAGTCCTTAGTCCACATCAGGGCCTGTGTCTGTGCGGGCCCCACCCTGGGCATGGGCTGAGGGCCCGGAGTCTCCTGCTGTCTCTCTCTCTGCGGCCCTGGGTACACTGGCTTCTCAGGCTGCCTGGGTCAATTAGAAAGGCAGGGAGAAGCCGGGCTCATGGGAGGCTGAGCTGAGTGGATTGCCTGAGCCCGTGGGTTCGAGACCCGCCTGGGCAGCGAGACCTCATCTCTACAATAAATCAAAAAATTAGCCGGGTGTGGTAGCGCATGCCTGTAATTACGGCTACTCGGAAGGCTGAGGCGGAAGGATCGCCAGAGCCCAGCAGGTCGAGGTTCCGGTGGCCGGGAGCGGCCACTGCACTCCAGTCTGGGCGACCAAGTGAGATTCCAACTCAAACAACAAAAAAAGAAAGGCAGGGAGGTCTGAGTCATGGTGGGCAGGGGCTGCCTCTCACTCATCCCCGTGGATGAATGTCTGAGGGGCACACAGTCAATGTTGCATTGTCTGGAGTGGACTAATTCTGTGTGACTGTGGGTAAATGTGTCCATCTCATTCCACTGACTGAAAGCGGGGATAACCGTACCTCCAGGAGAGTGGCTCTCAGCAAGGGAGAGAGAGGGAGGGCAGGTCTCTTCTCCCACGAGTCATCCACTCCCCTCCACCCCCAGCAAGACATTGGGCAATATCTGGAGATATCTTGGTTGACACAACTAGGGGGATGTTACGGGCATCTAGTGGGTAGGAGCAGGGATACTGCCAAACACCATGCAGTGCATAGGACAGCGCCATGACAAAGACTTACCTGGCCAGACTGGCAGTGATGGTGAGGTCAAGACACCTGTTCCAGGATAACATGTGATCATGTCACACTATGTGATTAGAAGGCACCATGGACACCTGAGGAATCGTCCTGTTACAACTTCTCAGGTAAACTCAGATATTGGTCACTTAGTGTCTGAAAAGCAGTGCTGTTATTCTCATAATTTTATTCAATAAAGTCCTAAGATACCAAAAATATATTTGTTTCTATGGGTCCCCACAAAGCTATTTTTATTCTGAGTTTTAAAACATCAGGCATCCCTAATAAGCATGTGCAGTTTTTCTTCAACTTTCTCATTTGCAAAAGCGATTGCTAATTGAACAGTGTCATGAGTACGTAATGAGACGCAGATAACTTGCAAAGGAAGGAACATGAACCCAGCGATCTCGTATTTTCTTGAGTGCTGTCCCGTTGGTGACAAATGTGTTCAACTGGCCAAGAAAATCCTATATTTGAAAAACTTCAGTGGGGATAAACCCAAGCCTTCCCGACAAGCTATTGTCTCTCAGGGTATGAAGGGCTCCCTGGGGGAGTCCCAGGAGACCCTTGTGGCTCCTTGGCTATTTCACATGGCCCAAAGCAGCTGCTGCAGCAATAAACCTTCCCTGCCAGGACTTGCACTATGGTCAGCCACAGACCTGGGCCACAGTGGGACACCGTGGAAGGGGCTGTGGCAAATCCCTTCCCCTGTCCCTCCCTCCTCTATCTCCCAATTCCCTCCCCTTGACCCTTCTCTTTTATTTATTTGTTTGTTTGTTTGTTTGTTTATTTTGAGTCAGGGTCTCACTCTGTCACCCAAACTGGAGTGCAGTGGCACCATCACAGCCTCATCTCCTGGGCTCAGGTGACCCTTCCACCTCAGTTTCCCACCTCAGCTGGGACTACAGGCACATACCACCATGCCCTGCTAATTTAAAAAACTTTTTATAGAGATGAGGTCTCTCTGTGTTGCCCATGCTGGTATCAAACTGCTGAGCTCAAGCAATCCTCTTGCGTCGACCTCCCAAAGTGCTGGCATTATAGCCCTTGATCCTTTTTTTCCTCCTCTGTCATCCTCCTCTTCTTTCCTTCCTCCATCTTGCTCCCCTTTTTCTCTCCCCTCTCTCCTTCCCTCAGCCTCTGTTGTTTCAGGGTTCTGAACGGAGTTCTGAGCCACCTTAGCTGACACTTAGCTTCATACCATAGTTGAAAGAATCTACCCAGACTGGATTTTATTCCTGCTTAAATGTGCTAATCATAAGACTGGACACAAAGAGTCCGCAAAACATTAGGGAGGACGAGAGCATTTCTGCTGCGGGTATAGAGGCCCTGCTGGCTCCCCAGGATTTGGAGCTCACAGCTGATTATTCTGCAGTGCATTTCCTTGAGATGCATGACTGATGTTATGAAAACCAGGAAACTCCATGGAGCCTGGGATTTTTCTGCTGTCAGTTGACTTGTCAAGGTGGCTTGGGAGCAGAAAGCAAGACAATGATATTTCTTCCCTCTGTCACTTCATGTTGATTTTGTGCTGGGTATGTGAGGAGGAAGCAGATTATCTATAAGCAGCTGACATGTCACATGTACTTAGAAACACATCTGGACAAATAACAGCTTTGCATTCAATAAACATCATCCTTGCGATGGAGGCCAGTCCTTAACAGAGCTTGTGTTTTCATTTCATTGTGTGTTGTTTTCCTAATGCTGCAAGTGAAAGCCACAGACCACCTGCACGTTTCTCTGGTTGTTTAAATCTCTCGGTGAAGAGGTGGTTACTAACAATGCTGACTGTATGGATGCAATCCCCTCATGGGCCAGTTGCGTCTCTTTCTTGGGTCTTGCAGGATTACACTGCTGTCACAGCAACGCAGATGTTGACTGCTGACCAGAAGTGACTGGACCACTGTGAGATGAGCCAGAGGCTGGAGACTGGCTGGCCTGCGTTTGCTCCCACTGTGGTCAGGGAACAGGGTGCTGGGAGAGGGTGACTTTGGCTACCTTTGCATAGGACTTTTCCAGGCTCCTCTTCTGTGTTCTCCTTGATGGGCTGGGTGTCATCAGAGGAGATTGTGGACAAAGCAAACAGAATCCCATCCTAAGGAGTTTGCATTAATGCTGCGGGCAGCAGAGACATTTAAGATGGAAAATGTCTCACTCCCATGGTAATGGCTGTGTTGTTCACAGTAGCCAAGATTGGAAACAACCTCGATGCCTGTTGACGGATGAGTGGATGAGGGATATGTGATATTTATACACAGTGGGATTCTACTCGGCCTTGACAAATTTGGAAATCCTGTCATTTACAACAGCATAGATGAAGCTGGAGGACGTCATGCTGAATAAAAAAAGGCAGATACTACATGACCTCACTTATATGTGGAATCTGCAAAGTTGAACTCATAGAAGCAGAATAAAATGGTGGTTACCAGGGATTGGGGATGGGAAGACTGGAGAGATGTTGATCAAAGGACACAAAATTTCAGTTGAACGGGGGGAATAAGTTCAAGAGATCTATTGTCCAGGGTGGTGACAATCAAATGTAAACCTGAAAATTCAAAGAGTAAGCTTTAAGTGTTCTGGCCATCAAAAGTCATAAGTATGTGAGGTAATGCATATGTTAATTAGCTTGATTTGGCCATTCCACAACACATGGCTATATCAACACATGGCTGTATCAAAACATGCTTGTACTTCATGCTGTGCATGGCAGGCTAGATATGGTGGGGTCAAAGTTATGGGAGTTGAAAGTATTCACTGAGACAGTTTCAAATTTAGATTTATTAAATTTAGGTTTATTAAAGAGAAGATGCACAGTGAAAGGCACAATGGGCAGGACAGTAGCAATAGTATCTGCAGCAAAGAAGCAATCACCTGAGGTTCTTCCCAGTGGAGTTTGACCCTCTCTTTGGTTAGGGTTAGTTTTAGGATTCCCATCTTGCATTTGGGTTCCTGATATGCAAATCAGGTAGTTCTGATTAGTCGACGTTTGACTTTGATTGTAAGCTGCTTATGGGCCATCAGGAAGTTCTCCAGCCCTTACAATTCTTGACATCTCATTCTGAGATTTCCTTCCTCAAAACAGTTTACCCAATTGACCCAATTGCCTCATGTTCCTCCACACCCCATATATATATATTTTTTTTCCTCTGTGAATTTAAAAATGTAGTAAATGCTTTAAAAAAAAAAAAAAAGCCTTACTACAAAATGGGGACAGATTAGGCTCTGGTTCCAGGGAGGCCAGGGACCAGAGCCTAATCTTAGCTCTTAATGGTGGAGTATGGTTTGGAGAAAATTGATTTTACCTTGCCAAACCTTACCTGACCCTAAAACATGAGATCAGAAAGTGTAACCTATACAGTTGTTGTGGGAAGTGAATAGGAGATATGGTGTTAGGGACAAAGGGGCTAATGTGACCTGAGCAGGGCATCAACATGAATACGACCAAGCTCCTGGCCAAGCTGAAAACACAGGGAGCCACGGACCTCCCCAACCCCGTGAACCTGTCACTTGCTATGTAAATAGCATATCCATCCTTGGCCCGTGTATTGGCGGTTTTTGGTGTTCAGTGCTAAGTGGCATAAATATTAGAGATGTGGATGTCCTCAAAACTCTGACACCTTCAGAACGCAGCGTCATGCGCTCCATGAGTGGAGGGGCTGTCTCCTTTTCTCTCGGGGTAAACTGCAGGCATCTTCCAAAAAGCTCTGTGTGGAGGCCATTGCAGATCCACCTGGAGGCTGCCTCCTGACAGTGACTTCCTGAGCCCTAGGGTTCACCCACCAGGGGCAGGGGCACCAGCAGGGCCCTCTAGGCCAAAGTAACATAGAATCAGTTCCAATTCAGGTTAGTCTGGCTTAGCCCACTTGCCTGAGCCCCAGACCCGTAGAGTGCAGAGAGCTTAAAGATAAGTGAAAACTGCCAAGAGCCGAGGTCTGTCAAGACGTCTCTGAGGGAGAAAGAATGCTGTCACCAAAACCAGTGTCACCAATGCAGTTTCCTCAGAAGAGAGCCCCATAGAAGCAGAGTGTGGTTAGCAAATGATCTCCTACACATGAAGAAACTTTCTTAGGGCTTGTCCTCTACTGTTATTGCACTTTCTTTGAGTGTCCTCTCTCAACCCAGTAGACAGTAGCAGCAGCCACTTAGAAAGATGGGGTGGGGCGGAGCTGACACCAGAGGGACCCCTGGGAAGGGGTAGGAGAGCCAACAGGAAACCCCCTGTGGGCATGGTGGAGTGAGTGGAATAAGGCCCCAACTCAGTGACCCCCTGGAGCGGGACATGCTATGGTCTTCTGTTTATCATGAGGACCTTGAACCACAGTATCGCAGTTGTAATATTCTTGGGAACAGGGAGCCACACCAAAGGTCCATTTAAAAGTAAATAAGTCTAAAAATGTTGGGGCGCTGATGAAGGGCCAGCAAAATCAGGAATGATTGAGCCAAATCATTTTTAGTGAGGCTTTATTGTGACCTGATGGACTAAATGGTACAGTATTTGAGGAAACAAATGGTGTCTGTTATTTTTCTTACCACCCACAGTATCTTGCAGGTTACTCAGCAGTTGCCTGATAAGTAAGGTTTGATTGAAAGAAACTCTTTCTATTTGTTTGGGTTTTAGTCTCAAAACACAACAAGAGGTGATTTCTTTATTCCTAAAGGTCTCTGCATGCTCCATTTATCACACAGAATAATTATCTATGTAACATGTAAATGAAAACTAGTACAAGTTCACATTAATGAGCAGAATAGTGGCATTCTAGAAAAGGAAAATAAAATTAACTTGGTAGTGATCAGTAAATCTGGTGACTAGACAGTAAATAAGCTGGGTAGACACACAATTCTGTTGTCCTTTGGTTTACTGATTTGAGCAAATGAGCTACAGTTTTTTAAAAGGTTAATCAATTTAGGTGAATACAAGATAGAGCCCAAATTTCTAGTCCAAATTGATTATGTTTTAAAAAATTCAGTAACACAGTTGTATAGACACATATATCCTCTGAATATCTACCCGCAGTGATAATTTGCTCAGATTCCAAAAAATAACATGTCTCTCTACAGTCTTCTAGTGATTGCCTGAAAACTCAAACCTGTTGGAAAACCTGGCATATCTCTGATCTAAAAGAAAAATGCTATTTGGAAAAGACACCATTTGTATGGTCTTGTGTGTGCCCCTTCCATACCTTGTGCCAGATATGAGAAGAAATGTGGCTTTGTGGAGGACCCCCTTATTTTAGGAATGAAAAGATGTGCAAATAAAATGAGAACAGTTTAGCCACGGAGCCCTCGTGAGCTGGGCAGACAGAATTTCCAGACTTTCTTTATGTAGCCGATAGTCTTCCAAGCTCATTCCAAGCTCACAATTTAGTCCCCTCATCATAAAGAGCAGGCTTGAAGTACTGCTACCTGCATGTGGTGCCAGGACGCCTTGTTGAGTTATACTCCTCTACGCAAATGCAAATCAAAATTACACACTCAGGGACTTAGATTTCCAGGAGAGAGAAGCACGTAAGTCTTCCTTTGGGGAGGCTATTTCAATCATGCAGTTTTGCATGACTTTCTCCTCTGAAACTCGCTCAGCATGTCCAGCCTACATGCCTCTGTGTTTAATTGGTGCTGTCAGACAGGCTACCAAGCAAATGTATTTAATGTCTTTGGGAAAGGAAGTTATGGGTTAAGGCTTCTGCCAGATTCAATCTTTGCTTTGGCGTGATTTGAAAATGTGTGTTGGGGCCATCTGTCTAGAATTGACTGTGTGGAACAAGGAAGTGTGCCCTGTGTCTGACACACGGGTGGTCACCGCTTTTCAGGGGACAAAAATGACAGAGAACAAAACATGGATGTGGACGTCCACAAATTGAACTGTTAGGAACCTTTGTTTTTGCATTTGTGCGGTAATGGGTTTTCTGCAAGGATGAGCTGAAATGCCTTATTTTTGCTATATTAATAATTTGTATGTGTGTCTTTCTCTGTGTAAATATATGCATGTATTTTGTATGAGAGGGAACCCAAAAAACTGGACTTTATTTATTAAAAAATTGTGTGTTGTTACATGTTTAAATTTCATTCATCAAAGTACTCTGTTTGACGCAATACACCTATCAAGATGCTTTTGCCACTGCTCAAAACAGTTTTGAACTCATCAATTTTTGTGTTTCTGCCGTTTTTTGTTTCACCTCTTCCATATCGACAAAACGTTTCTCTTTGAAAACTTTTTTCATCCAGGGAAACAAAAAAAGAAGTCTCTTGGGGCAAAATCAGGTGAATAGGGAGGGTGGGGAATGGGGGTCAAGCCATTTTTGGTTTAAAAACTGCCGAACACACAGTATAGTGTGAGCAGGTGTGCTCGTAAATCACCCCTCATGAAATGGGCAAACATGTTGAAAGAATCTCCAAAAAAAAGAATTCACTGAAACCGAACACAGACTCTCCCAATAATGCTAGCTGATACACTGATGCTGATGGATTCCTAGAACACTTACTTAGCAAGGGAAGCCTGTATTACAAGGGGCCCACCCACCTAAAGATAATTTTGGGGTTTTGGTGGCTTCCCCTTGTATTTATCACAGTTTAACCCAAACTGCCTTACCAAAATGAAGCTTATTTTTCATACTTTCATTTTTCAAGTTAAAAATTGACTTGCGATACAATTGTCTTTTAAAATGTTTCTTCAATATGATTTTTTTCCTGCATTTTACATGAATTTCATTCTTTTTTTATTCCTTATATTGAATTTCAGAGCAGTAACATGCGGTCATAAGCAATGCCTTGTTTTGATGTGGATAATCGTGGTGACAATAATAGAGATAGGGAGGAGTTTCCTACCTGCTAGATGGTCCAACTTTTTTACTTTAGTCCGTTGGTTTGCCTTTCAACTAGGGTCCTCTAGGGAGCAGAGCTTGCAGCAAGGATAGATGGTGCTGACACTTTATTTGGGCAGGAGAAGCCCAGGGTGGCTGTAGTGGAATATGTCTGGGAGGAAGGCAAGGAGCAGGGCTAAGCAATTCGGTGTATCTGTGCTGGCTGCAGCCACTGGAACCGTGAAGAGACACTGTTGGTCTCTTAGCAGGCAAATTTGTATGGCACAGAGGACTCACAGAAAAAATTGGCCAAGAAGAAACCCACCACTCGGATCATCCCTCAGAAGGAAGAGAGCAGGAGGTAGTTATCTGCCCAGAGTGCTCCTGTCTCCCATCACTGTGGACCATGAGGTTCCAGTTTGCCTCACCTGGTTTGTTTGTAATTGTTCAGGGAGCAAAATTCTATGCCCAAAATATCAAGCCATTTCGTTCAAGCTTGGGAAGAGAGGGATGCTCCATGCTGAAAATACTTGGGTGGGGCCAGGGGCTAGGAAAACCCAAGATGTAACCTCAAAGTTAACTCTTAAGACTTTGACAAGGACATTTCCTGCTAAGAAGGCTGTGATGGAGAGCAGCCCAGTCCAGAAGGGGGTCTAGAATTATGGGGGTGCCCGAGGAGGCCTGAGAGAGTGCTTAAGCAGAAATAAACTCAGGTTTTGTGGGGTCTGAGACTGCACCATTTGGGAGGCCCTCTTTAAGAAAAAGAATAGAAAAGATTACTACAATTGATAATAAAATAAATCACAGCAGGTTGGAAATTTTGAAAAACCAATAGATACTACAAAAATCACACTTCTAGAAAAATAGTATAGTATTTGAATTCAGTTGTTGCGTAATATTTTGTCATAATGCTCTTTTTCCTACAATTTTTGACCACATGATGTTTGATGACCTTCATATGACAAGGACTTTGGAGTATCATTTTCTGTAGAAAAAAGAGAAAAATAATGTAGTCTTGCTATGTTTTCTTACTGATGGTTTTGAAAAGTACTGTCAGTTTCATAACTCCTTGGGAATATGAAAAATGTTTAGGCTTGTTTTCAAATTCTAGCAAACTTCTAGTAATTTTCCTTGTGGTCTATAAGATTGCAGAGCATTTCAAATTATCTGGCATAGTGATTACTCTTAAATACTTAGTGACAAACTCATCAATAAATTTGGCTTTAAAGTATCGCCCCGCTGGCATACTATGAAATTAATGTTATCTTAGTCAATGTTAATATATTATGTCAAATCAGAAAAACGTTTACATCTTTCTTCAATGTGGCCCTGTGATTATTTCTTTTAGGTAATTAACAAATACTTGAAGAGCCTATTCATTGCTAGATAGAGTTTCTTACTGAAGAATAAATGTAGGAGTTGGTCACTGGGCTATATCACTTGCTTCTGCAGGCATTTTGCTAGGCTGTGGCAATTTGTTTACTATTTCATCTGGAGCCCAGATTTCTTCATGTTAAGCTGTGGTCAGATGCAGTAAGATGTCATTGAGTACATTAGGTTGTATATAATACATGCAACTTCATAATTAGCATGTTGTCACAGCTGTATTGCCTCATGGAAGGTTTCTGTTCATAAGAGCAGGAACACTGAGAAATTCTATTTCAAGTTATTCCCATTTTTTAAAAAAAGTATATATAGTATATGTAATTGTGTACACTGCATCATCAAGTATATTGTGGTCCAAAAAGAACTTCTATTTGATGAGGTGTGGATTGGATTGCATCTTCTGCTTATAATGTTGTATCTGTGATGAATGGAAAGATTATCCATAGAGAAGTTTCTGGTTCCCTAAGTTTCAGACATATTTCTGGCACTGATGCTATAGTATGACTCTGATCCTGCCTAAGTCATGGCATGGGGTGGGTGTGTTGACAAAGCCCGTGCTACCGTGGAAGACTACTTATATAGAAATGCCTGGCAATAAGTTAATTCAATGCAGAAGTAGCCATAAAAACAATACAGACACCTCACTAAGTGACAGCTTAAATTCCTTTTAGGTCTCCCAAATACCCATTTCCAGATAGATACCATTCCAAAGCCACCTAGCACAGGGGGATTCTACAAATGGCCGCGCTAAAGTGGAAAAGAACCTCTGCCCTAAACAGTGGCTATTAACGTACCTTCTCAAGTTTTAGGAAATGCATGGCCGTGGGAGCATACTGCTGGAGCCCTGCTAGAGCCTGTGAGGAACCTGTGCTGTGAAAAGCCTTAAAACTCCAGCCTCGCCAGCTCACAGAAACCCTGCCTTGGCTTAATAAGTGTGTGCACACAGAGTGTGCGCCTAAATATTGCATCTGCAGCCATGAAACCTGACTTACCAAACGTGGCTCTACTGGGATGCCCTCAGAGTTTAAAAGATTAAGACTTTGAAACATTTTTTGTTAAAGTAAAGCTATAAGATCATTCTTTCAGCCAATAGAAGCAAAAGTTAGGTTTTTGTTTTTCTTTACTGAAAATGAGAAAAACCTCTTCATCTCCTACTGTAACTTTAATACCAAATATCTCATATACCTATAGACAGAAGTTTGGAGATTTTTTTGTTTGTGTATGATTGTTTGGATTTCTCCTAGTGTCTGGAATGCACACCCACCCATACATACTACACACACCCCCAAGCATTTCCTTTGGGTAAAAGTTGTGTAGAGTAATGAATGATTAAGGTGACATATGAATGGTTGGATGAAGAGATATTATGGAATGTATTTAATGATTTTCTGTTGGCAGGCAAAGGAAATTCTATTTATATTTTATAAAGAACTACATGTTAATTAAAAAAAAACAACTAAAAATTGGCAAGGAATATTTTGTCAGTTAAAATCAGATTAAATTGTAGGTGATAGAAAACCCATGATTAGAGGGACTTAAACAAGGCAAACATTTCATTCTCATTTGAACAATATTCAGAGGTAAGTGGCCCAGCACTGGTAAGATGAATTCATAATTATTGTTATGGTCTAAAGTCCCTCTGTTTTGTTGCTCTAACACTCAAATTATGTATCTTTTACTCATGTTCCAAGATGGATGCTTCAGCTCCAGCTGTTGTTTCCACATTCCAACACATAGGAAAGATATGCACATTTGCTTTAGAAACACTTTCTAGGCTAGGTGCAGTGGCTCACACCTGTTATTCCAACACTTTGGGAGGCCAAGATGGAAGGATCACTGGAGGCCAGGAGTTCAAGACCGGCCTGAGCAACATAGTAAGACTTCTACAAAAAAATTAGCCAGATGTGGTGACATGAGCCTGTCATCCCAGCAACTTGGGAGACTGAGGCGGGAGGATCTCCTTGAGACCAAGAGTTCAAGACTGCAGTGAGTTATGATTGTGCACTGTACTCTAGCCTCAGTGACACAGTAAGACCCTCATCTTAAACAAACAAACAAAAGTCCTAGATGTAGCAAGGTTTTTTGGGTTTTTAAAAAATCTTCTTATATTCCATTGGCTAGTGTCAGGTCACATGAGTAAACCTAACTCTAAAAGAGATTGAGAAATGTAGTCTTCTTGTATGATCTTGTGCCCCATTAAAAGAAGGGATAGTATTGCTGAGAAACAAAAAAAAGAGAGAGTGAAAAGAAGGAAGAAAGGAAGGAGAGTAGGGAGGGAGGAAGTGAGGGAGAGAGAGGGAGAGAAGAGAGAAAAAATGTTAAGGAAAAGTTATTGGTCCCAGCTCCAGATATAAATAGGCCATGCTCAATATAAATATAAAGAAGCAAGCAAGTTTAAGTGAACTCACTAGAAATTTTTAATAACATAAATTAAAGTATTTCCCAGTTGACAGAAATGAAGCAAAAAGAAAATATTCAGTCAAGACTGTCGGGATATAAGTTTCCTCATATGCTATTTTGGGGTGTGAAGTAGCAGGAATAATTAGGAGGACAATTTGCCAGTGTCTTTGAAAATGAATGTATAATCACTTTTTCCTAAAAATTACATTTCTAGATGTGATGCCTAAAGAAAGATTTCAAAAAGAAGTGTATCAAGCTGTTTCATGCAACAGTATTTGTAATAGTGAAAGTCTGGATAAAAAATAAATATTCTTATCTTGGGATGTGCTAAATAAAATTTTGTATAGTCATGAAATTCTAACCAGATGGTAATAAACACTATGATAATGTACTGACTTGAAAATATCTTCGAGGTAGACCAATATGCACAGCATAATTCCACTTATACTTTTTTTTTTTTTTTTTTTTTTTGAGTTGGAGTCTCACTCTGTCGTCCAGACTGGAGTGCAGTGGCCGCTCCTGGCCACCGCGACCTCGACCTGCTGGGCTCTGGCGATCCTTCCGCCTCAGCCTTCCAAGTAGCCGGAATTACAGGTGCACGCCACCACACCCAGCTGATTTTTTTGACTTATTGTAGAGATGAGGTCTCGTTGCCCAGGCGGGTCTCGAACCCGCGGGCTCAGGCAATCCACTCACCTCAGCCTCCCAAAGGCGTGGGATTACAGGCTGAGCCACCGAGCCCGGCTTCCACTTATACTTTTTAAAGTTATGTATTGAAGTACATTCCATACTACAGACTGACCTCAGTGGGTATGTTGTCAGAGGGTGTACAAGAGAGAGCAGATTTGGGGGATTTTTGGTAATTGGGGTAATTTTTGCTTTATATAATTCTTGACTGTTTACATTTTTTCAAGAATTTTTGTTACAATTTTTTTTTATAAACGAAAACATATCATCCTTATGTAAACTGTCATTCATTGCTATTAATATCTAGTAGATGTTTTGTCCATATTTTACCTGCACAAATATATGTGTGCATGCATATTTATGTTTATGAATTGTTAGACTGACAAGATGGAATCATGCTGTAGAGAGAATTTTGTGTTTGATTTTAACTCTGTTATAAAGCATCATTTGGGGAAGATCTCTCTAAGGCATTTGCATTTTCAAAATTTATTTTAATGTTTTTCATCATGTAATTACTATATTATATTTAACCCCTTCCAATCCTTGGAACATTCAACTGTTTGCAATTTGTAAAATTATTCATAAGTAATTATGTATCTATTTACTTTATAAGTATTATATGAACATATAAACATATAAATATTTTATAGGATGTGTTGTATACACATGGAAACAAATACATACATTTTAGAAGTATTTATAAATGAAGATACACCATCTTTGACCATATCTTTGATTATTGTTGTAATGTTTGGAGATACTGAAAGAGGCACAGGACAAAGGGCCGGTATAAAAGCATTTATTGGGAGAGAAACTCCCGGGGCTAGGGAGTTCTCCCGTGGTCCAGGAAGATGGGCCAGGGGAGTCGCGCCCAAGGAGGGGTGGGCTTGGGTTTTTAAGGGTGCTGTATCTGGGAGGGTGTTGGGGGCGGCAGTGAAGCGGGGAGACAAAGCATCACATCTGGCATGGACTGGAAGCGTCACATCTGGCACGGGCTGGAAGGTTCCTGTCTGGCCCTTCTCGGCAGCTGGTGGCAGGTTCCGGGAAGCTTCAAGCAAGGTATGCGGATGTGGGCTTGGGGTGGAGGGGTGCATAGGGGATTGGTGGGTGGAGGGGCAGATGGGGGAAGGTGGGTGCTGCTTCCCTCCAGCCTAACATCCCAACCTCTTTGGTATAAGGGGCGCTGACTCGATCTGACTGCTTTAAGCTGAAGGGGGGGCGTAGTTTATGGGAGGCCCGGGCGGGGTGGTTCAGAGGGAAGTGGAGCATACGGATAGGGGTGCAGGAGTAGCTGATTGACTGCCATGCAAGAAATTTCTTTCATGCGGGACTGCAAAAAGTAAACAGGGTGCAACCATAAGTAAAAGACAAATGAGTAGAACAGGTCCCAAGAATGGCATGACCCATTGGGCTATGCCCGAGTTTCACCAGGCAGAAAAAGTTGAGTTGGTGGATGATTTTTTCCGAAGGTTGTCTCCTAGTTTTCGGAGAACATTAACATTTTCCTCCACTAAACCGGTTTTATTGATGTAGAAGCAGCACTCTTCCTGGAGAACCACAGAGGTTCCCCCTTGACTGGCAGTGAGAAGGTCAAGAGCTCTGCGATTTTGCAGTGTAACTTGGGCTAGAGAAGTAATTTGTTGTTGGAGGGATGTTAAGGAGCTGGCGGATGCCTCCAGGGTAACTTTAAGTCTGTCTTCTAGCTCCTGGGACAGGAGAACACTATGTCCCAGTGCTTCTCCCCCTCAAACCTCTGGCTGCCACGGATGTGGCAAATGTGAGGCCGACCATGAGTGGAAGGAATGCCGCGTGGCGGGTGCAGCTGGGAGCAGGGAAGGCCTTGAGGAGAAGTTTTTCCTCAGAAAAAAGAGTAAGCTGCGGAATGAGGGTTACCGGGTAACAGCAAGAGCGGGAGCTGTTGATAGCTTTAACAAGTGTGCCATTGCACCAGAAGAATTTGCCTTTTGGAGTGGAAAAGGTGGAGGAGATGGACATGGAGTTATTACAGGGGCAGGAGCCATAACAGGTAGTGGGAGGTGTTTTGGGAGGATAGAACAGAGGGACTCCCGAGATTGGAGAGGGCTTCCCGAGTGGGCTAGGTGACTTTTCGGTGTTGTTGAATAGGCGTATGATAGGAACAGCTGCCAGTGGGGAGCAACCTAGGGCGGCGCAGAGGAAGCAGTTACTTACCTTTTCAGCAGAAGAGTGATTAAGCAGTGTGATGCCCTGTCGTATGAGGCGGAGCCACGAGAACTGGGACGGGTGGGCGGCACTTGGGGAGGGAAGCTGGGCATTTAAAGAGGTTTCAGCTTCTGAAAGGAGGCTAAGGAGATTGAGGAGGGAGGGGAGAACATGGCGATATGTCCGGAAAATGCGGGTTTTTGTTTTGTTTTTTTTTGAGTTGGAGTCTCACTTGGTCACCCAGACTGGAGTGCAGTGGCCGCTCC
>NW_007248617.1:58945-65242 GCF_000164805.1 Carlito syrichta
TCCAGGCAGGTCTCGAACCCGCGGGCTCAGGCAATCCACTCACCTCAGCCTCCCAAAGGCGCAGGATTACAGGCTGAGCCACCGAGTCTGGCAGGAAAATGCGGATTTTACCCTGTGGTTTTGAATTTGCGGCCACATGATAAACTGCTCCTTTGACTCCCTCCACCCACCTGGGGTGCCAGGGATCAGAGATGGTGAAATGGTATATTGAGCCTGGCTGGGTAATGCGTGAATACATATAGTGCAGGTTGCACCTGGGATGTGCACACCCTCCATAAATATCAGGCCACTTGTTGCATCGTGGGATTGTTTGGTTATAGAGGAAACAGAGGGTCGGAGCGGACCACCCTTGACCGACAGAGTTTATTTTGGGTACTGAAACGTTAATGGTAACCGGCACCTGGCACCCCCCAGGCTGGCACAGTCCAGTGTCTGCCACAACAGTCGTTTCCTTACCATTAGACGTGGTGGTTTCTTCAAAAAAAAACTGCCAGTGGTAGCCATTATCCAGCAGCATTGTGTGTGACGAAGGCAGCTGGATTAGAATGAGTAGCAGGGCCCTGGGCGAGGCAAAGACAGGTCGGTTCCACCTGCCATACAGCAGCTCAAAAGGGCTGAGACCCAATGGAGCCCTTGGAGCCGCCCTTATCCTGGAGAGGGCAAGTGGGAGGAGGGCAGGCCAGCCGAGTTTTGCCTCTACGGTGAGCTTGGTGAGGTGTGTTTTTAAAATGCCGTTTGCCCTTTCTACCTTACCCGACAACTGTGGGCGGTAAGGGGTGTGGAGTTTCCAGGTAACCCCCAGGCTAGCAGCCGCCTGCTGGACAACTTTGGTGGTGAAGGCAGGTCCGTTGTCCATCTGGATGTTGGCTGGGAGGCTGAACCTGGGGATGATGTGTTCCAGAAGGACTGTGGCCATGACATCAGCCTTTTCCTTGGCAGGGGGGAAGGCCTTGATCCAGCCTGAAAAGGTATCCACTAGAGTGAGCAAATACTGAAATTTTTTGTGGACAGGCATATGGGTGAAGTTAATTTGCCAGTCCTCGGCTGGGAGGTGGCCCCTCATCTGGTGAGTGGGAATACGGGGCGCAATCCTCCCTGCGGAGTGACGGCCGAGCAGATTGAGCATGTGGTATGAACCTGAGAGATAAGCCTTTTTAAACCCGTTAGATGGAATATAGGAGAGAGAAACCTATACATGGCCTCAGGTCTGATGTGCAGAGAGCGGTGGACTTCTGTCAAAATATGGGAGGCCTGGTTTTGTGGTAGCGCAACACAATCCCTCAGCATGATCCAGTCCTGCTGTGTGACATGGCCCCCCTTATTTAATAGGGACTGCCACTCCTTGGGGAGGTACTGGGGTTGCAGGGAGGGAGAAAGGAAGAGGAGGGGGGATGGAGGTGCGACCTGGGTTAGTCCCCTTGTGATAGAGTCTGCCCAGGCGTTGCCCTTTGCCACTGGATCTTGTGAGGTTTGATGGCCTCGACAGTGGACAATGCCAACTTACCATGGGCTCTGCAGGGCCTGGAATAGTTTAGAAATTAGTTTGGCATTGGTAATGGGTGTGCCCTTAGTGGTGAGATATCCTCTTTCCTTCCAAATGGCAGCATGGGAATGAGCAATGAGGAAGGCATATCGGGAGTTGGTGTAGATGGTTACCCGCTGCCCTTTAGATAGTTTGAGAGCCTGTGTAAGAGCAACAAGCTCTACTTTCTGGGAAGTGGTGCCCAGAGGAAGGGGCTCGACCTCAAGAACAGAGTCAGCAGAGACTATAGCATAGGCCGCCCGCCGGTGGCCTTGTGGGGTGCAGACAGAACTACCATCCATGAACAGAGTGAGGTCTGGGGACTGAAATGGCTGATCTGAGAGTCTGTCCCTAGGCGGAGTTAGGGCCTTCACCACCTCCGGGCAAGAGTGAGTAGGCCCTGCATCAGAGGAGGGGAGAGGGAGCAGGGACTCCGGGTTAAGGGGTGGTGAAGGTTTTAGAGTTACCCCCGGGTTGTCACGGAACAACAAATGGAACTCCTGTATCCTGGAGGGGCCTAGGAGAGAGAGCACCCAATGTCCCAGCAGTTCGTGAACTCTGTGAGGGGAGAAGACAGTGATATGGTGATGTAAGGAAAGTTTCAAAGCCTCCTTGGTTAGAACAGCAGCCGCCGCTAGTGCCCATAGACAGGGTTGCCACCCCTGCACAGTGGTATTAAGCTGTTTGGAGAGGTAGGCTACCGGGCAATGGGAGGGACCCACCGGGTGTGTTAGGACCCCCACAGCTATTCCATGGCGCTTATCTGTGAACAAACAGAAGGGCTGAGAGGGGTTAGGGAGACACAGCGGCGGTGAAGATAGGAGGGTGTCACGGAGAGCAACAAACACCTTGCGAAACTCAGCAGGGAAGGTGAGGGGCCCCATAGGCGTTTGCTTGGCGACTGCATACAGAGGTTTGGCTAACAGCGCAAAATTAGGGATTCATTGCCTGAGGTACCCCACAAAGCCCAAAAAGGACAGGATTTGGTCGCCATTTTCTGGGGGTGTCAGCTGCCATATAGCGTGGAGGCAGTCCATTGTCAGGGCCTTAGTGGTGGGAGTAAGGCAGATGCCAAGGTAGACAACTTCAGGTTGTGTGAGCTGGGCTTTCTGGGGGGGCACACCCAGTATCCCCTAGAAGCCAGGAAATTGAGAAGGGTGGCTGTGTGTGTGTGTAACAGCTGCTCAGATGGGCTGCAAAGTAAGAGATCATCCACATGCTGGATGAGGTGGCTAGCATGGAGAGGGCAATCAGCTAGGTCAGCTGCGAGAGCCTGGCCAAAGAGGTAGGGGCTATCCCAGAAGCCCTGCGGCAAGACCGTCCACGTAAGTTGTTGTGCCTGTTTTGCGTCCGGGTCCTCCCAGGTGAAAGCAAAAAGGGGGTAAGAATCTGGGTGTAGGGGAATAGTAAAGAAAGTGTTCTTGAGGTCAATGACAGTGAAATGTGTTGTCTTTGGCGGTATCCAAGATATAAGAATGTAGGGATTAGGAGCCACTGGGTGGAGAGGGACCACCACCTCATTAATGAGACGGAGATCCTGAACCAAGTAGTAGTCGCCAGAGGGTTTGTGGACCCGAAGGATGGGGGTGTTACACGGAGAGTTAACAGGTATGAGGAGGCCCTGAGAAAGCAAGCGAATGATGATGGGTTTAAGGCCCTTACGATGTGTGGTTGAAATGGGGAACTGGGGTCTAGAAGGGAAGTGAGAGGGGTTTTTCAAAACTATGCAAACCAGGGTGTGATGTTGGGCTATGACTGGGGTGGAAATGTTTCACACATCGGGGTTGACTAGGTGGGGTGGGAGGGGAGGCAGCAGGTCTGAATTGGGAAAGACAGAAACTAGAGCAATATTGGCAAGGAGTGTGGCCGCTGATCAAGCTGCCATCGTCAAAGTGGCCCCCAGTTTTGAAAGGATATCCCTGCCCAGCAATGGGATGGGGCAGGATGGGACAATAAGGAAAGAATGACTGAACATCCAATCACTGAGAGAACAGGGCAGGCGTGAAGTTTGAAGGGGGGCAGAAGGTTGGCCATCAATACCCATGACAGAGACCTGGGAAGGGGATAGAGGCCCCGAAAAGGAAGGCAGAACCGAATAGGTAGCCCCTGTGTCCACGAGGAACGAGATTGACTTACCCGCTACCTGGAGCAAGACCCTGGACTCGGCGAGGGTAATCAGGGTCCTCAAGTCCAGGCATCCTTAGCTTTCTGCCAGTCCGAGCAGCTCATGGAGCGGAGCAGGCAGCTCAGCCACATGTGTGGAGCCACGGGGCTTGGCCAGGCCAAGTGCAATCCGACTTCCAATGGCCCTTTTGCTTGCAGATAGGACATGGCTTACTCAGGGGACACGGGTTAGGGCACTGCTTGGCCCATTGGCCCTCCTGGCCACACTTGAAACAGGCTCCTGGGGGAGCTTTGTTACCCGTCTCCAGATGCCGAGAGACCCCCATACCCTGTTGCATTGGCTGCAGGGCTGCAACCAGGGTATGGGATTGCACTTTAGCGGCCTGCTGGAGGCGCTGCTGACTAGCAGTTTCTGCATCTTCCTTGCGGGCATTAAAAACCTTAAAGACCATGTTTACCAGGTCACGGACAGGGGTTTGAGGGCCATCTTCTGCCTTCTTCAGCTTTCTGCGGATATTAGGGGCGGATTGGGTAATGAAATGGGTAACGAGAACAGTAGCCCTGGCAGGATCATCCAGACTGAGGCAGGTGTGGAGAGTCATAGCCTCGGTGAGGCGGTTTAGAAAAACAGCTGGGTTTTCATTTGGGCATTGGGTTATTTTCCCAAATTTACTACCTTTTGAGACACTGCCTCGAGTCCTGCCGGAATGCACCATATCATGTGATCTCTACGTCTATGTCCTATGTGACCAGCTTGGTAGTCCTAATTGGGGTCCATTGCCGGGATGGCCTCGGCCCCCACTGGCTGCATGTTGTCCGTTAGATGGACTTTATCTGCGTACTCTCAAGCAGCAGCCATGATACGGTCCCGTTCATTGGGAGTGAGGGTGGAAGTAGAGATAACATGAATATCATGCCACGTTAGATCATAAGTCTGAGTAAGGTAATGGAACTCTTTGGCAAAGGCAGTAAGGTTGGCAGAAAACGACCCCAATCATTTTTCAATGGCAGATAAGTCAGCCAAAGGAAAAGGGACGTGTACATGCACAATGCCATCTGGGCCAGCAACCTCTCAGAGGGGACAAATGGGCGTAGGAGCGAGGGGGTGGGAAGGGTAGTCCATGCAATGCAAACAGGTATGTGTACTGACCAGAGAGGGGAGGGAGAGCGGCAGAAAGGGAGAGTCGGAAGGCAAAGGAGGAAGATGGGGATAGAGAGAGGGCGGGCTGTATGGAGGCTGGTTGGAAGAAGGAGGAGGAGGAGGATTTGGAGGACAAGGAATTGGCGCAGTTAAGTCTTCCAGAAGATTTATGAGGGGGGAAGGCTCCGGATTGGGTGGGAGAGGCTTGTCGTACTTGGGTGGGGGCTCTGGGGCAGAGGGGGGAGGTGAGCTTCCCTTTGCCAGCAAGATTTGGGTTGTGGAACAATACTGACACAGGGAAGGACGGGAGCGCAGGAGCCAGAAGGCCTGAACATAGGGAATCTCTGACCATTTTCCACTGCATTTGCAGAAGTTATCCAAGTCAGTGAGGACGTTAAAATCAAAAGTTCCCTTGAGTGGTCATTCAGACCCATTATCCAGTCTATACTGAGACCAGGCCACAGTACAGAAATGGATTAGGCGTTTGCATCAAATGTCCAGGGTTAATCCCAATTTGTCGAGATTACTGAGAAGGCAGCCCAGAGGCGTCTTAGAATTAGATTTGGAGGGTTGGTTACCCATGTCGATTTAAATTTCCAGGGCCTGTCTGAGTCTGAAAAGGCATCCCAATTCAGGCAAAGACTGGCCGGACAGAGTGAAGGTCAGGATAAACAGGGCGTCCCCAGGATTTATCACTGACGGGAATGAAGGGCTTTCCCTAGCACAGCTGTGACTTCTGATAGGGAGGTCCAGAGGGGGAAAGAGAGACCGACACGGGGGGAACTGACCTCACGAAAGTCTGAGTGGAGGAGTGGGTCAGAGAATCGCAGTTCGGCCGGAGGCGTCTGGGCAAGAAGCCCCTGAGCCGGAAGGTGAGGGCTGTGTGGCTCAGTCACCGCCTGGGTTTCGGCACCAAGATGTAATGTTTGGAGATACCGAAAGAGGCACAGGACAAAGGGCCGGTATAAACCAAGCATTTACTGGTGGAGAAACTCCCAGGCGAGGTCCCATGGTCCGGAAAGATGGGCCAAGGGAGTCGCGCCCAAGGAGGGGCGGGCTTGGGTTTTTAAGGGTGCTGTATCTGGGAGAGTGCTGGGGGCGGCAGTGAAGCAGTGTGACAAAGTGTCACATCCGGCATGGGCTGGAAGCATCGCATCTGGCATGGGCTGGAAGGTTCCTGTCTGGCCCTTCTCGGCAGCTGGTGGTAGGTTCCGGGAAGCTTCAAGCGAGGTATGCAGATGTGGGCTTGGGATGGAGCGGCGTGTAGGGGATCGGTGGGTGGAGGGGCAGATGGGGGAAGGTGGGTGCTTCTTCCCTCTGAGTCTAACAATTGTCATAGGAGAGAGTACTAGGAGTTGTTGAGTTAAAAGTTATAAACTTGCCTGTTCCTGTACCAATACCAAACTGTTTTGATGATTGTAGCTTTATAGTAAACTAGTGCAACCTCTGTGGAAAGCAGTGTGGCAATTCCTAAAAGCTCTAAAAATTGACCTTCCATATGACCCTGCAA
>NW_007248617.1:65262-133460 GCF_000164805.1 Carlito syrichta
AGGAACTGAGCGTACTGAAAAGAAGAAAACAAACAACCCCATTATAAAATGGGCAAAAGACATGAACAGACACTTCACAAAAGAAGACATTCGAGCAGCCAACAAACACATGAAGAAATGCTCAACCTCACTAATCATCAGGGAGATGCAAATCAAAACCACACTGAGATACCACCTAACTCCAGTCAGAATGGCAATTATCAACAACTCAAAAAATAACAGCTGCTGGAGAGGGTGTGGTGAAAAGGGAACACTTCTACACTGTTGGTGGGAGTGTAAACTAGTGCAACCTCTGTGGAAAGCAGTGTGGCGATTCCTAAAAGCTCTAAAAATTGACCTTCCATATGACCCTGCAATCCCCCTACTGGGAATATACCCTGAAGAACACAAATCACTCTATAAAAAAGATACCTGCACACGTATGTTTATCGCAGCATTGTTCACAATAGCAAGAACCTGGAAACAACCATGCTGCCCATCAAAAGAGGACTGGATTAAAAAAATGTGGTACATATGCACGATGGAATACTATGCAGCCATAAAAAAGAACAAAATCATGAATTTCGCTGCAACCTGGATGGAACTAGAGTCTATAATACTGAGTGACATCTCACAAAAACAAAAATCCGAATATCACATGTTCTCACTCATATAATGGACCTTGAACATCCAATGCAATACTATAAGAAAATGACTGATGGTACTGGGAAACTATGGGGTGGAGGGGGATGGGATTAACAGTAGCAAATATCTGTCGGGGGATGGGAAAACACTTCTTATCTACAGGGTGCCTGAATGAAATGTCATTGTACACCTAACCCTTAACTGTACCCCACAAAACCATAATAAAAAATACTGATTAATGAAAAAAAAAAGTTATAAACTTTTTAAATTCTTGATACAAACTGTATTACCTTTTTTTATTCCCAGAAATGTTTTGCTAGATTATATTCTCACTAGCAATGGATGAGTAAACCCATCTTGCCAGAACTAACCATCATTGAATTTTCTTATTTTTAGAAAGCTTGTAAATTTGATAAACAAAAGAATATCTTGTTGGTAAATAAGTTCAAATTACTATTAATAATGAGGCTTAGCAGTTTAAAGTATTTACTGAGTTAGGTATGTCTTTGGTCTCTTTTCTGTGCTATATAGTAGCATTTTTTTTACTGAGTTGTAAGAGCTCTTTATAGATTGAGAATAGTACATTTTTCAGTATTACTTCTTGCTAATACATTTTTTAAATTTTAATTTGTCCAGTTAATTTTATGCTGCATTGCTTGTGAAGAATCATTTACCAGTTTTTGATAAATAAATCATTTATTTGTTTGAAAAAATATTTTCTGAGCCCATGTTATTTATCTGGTATTACACTGTGCTTGGTGGTTGGACTTCAGTGGCAAATAGAATAAATTTATGTCTTTTCTTTGAAATTCAGATTAAAATGTGCTGTGACTTAACCTTTGAAAGGTAGCCTTCGAGTATGAAACAAATGCATTTCGATAGCATTATTGTGCTGACATCCTCAGAGCAGAGTTGAATTTCTATTATAAGCTTTGCATGTAGTCCATAGAATTTATTTAATTTGGGAGTGCTTTAGGGGTAGTGCCTATAAAGTCACAAGAAACACTTTTTAACATAAATGTTAAATTTTAACATAAATGTTTGTCTCATTATTACTTTTATACACTCTATTTGCTATTATAATATTTCTAAAGGGTATCACATCTATATTCCTAGGCTTGCTTTATTTTTTCATTTTGTATGATACGAGTGAACAATCAAGAACTTTATGAGAAATGAAATCTCCACTTATAATATTATTCAATTGGCACCTAATTTGAATTATAATATTTGAATGAAATGTATGTTTTGAAGAACATAAGCCCACACACTGAGGGTGTCGAAGCATCCATAGACTTAGATGCCATTAACTAAATATCTTTGGCCTAAACCAAAGCAAGTATTAAACAAACCAGACCACTCTTACCTGTACACCAACTTGGTCTGGTTCCCACACCTACCTGTATCCCCGCAGGGCCTCACCTTCCCCATCTTACCCAACATTCTAAGCCTTCTCCAGTTTGTCACTCCATGAAGTGTGTGGAAACAAGGGTGCTCAAGTCCCAGGCTCCTGCTTTTAAAGTCTCCTCCCTTCTAGTTATTTGAGGGGGGAAAAAATATACTGCTACTAGTTACTGCCTTCTGTGAAAACAGATTTCTATGTTATCAGGTAACCTTTCCACTTACTGAACTCAGCCTAAAAGTGAGTAGGCTATTGGTCTTTTCCTCTTTGCTTTGAATTTCTGTCAGCCTGACCTCCATATAGTACTTTTTCTATGCTAAGTCTAATGAGGACCAGTCCTATCAAAAAAACAGTCCCTGAGTTTCCACCTGTGCCCCTTCGTGGTGAATTGGACCTTGCCTTTCAGAAGAACTGGAAGCAATCACCCCACAGGTGCCCATTCTCCACCCCCACCCCCACACCCGCCACCCTCACCCTATCTGATTAGGTTCATCAACACCTGATAATCCTATGTTGCTGTGTGCAGTCATGATAATAAAATGCACGTCTATATTTTGGCTTAAGATTGACCTTCACTGGTGCCATTGGTGCTGCGTGTTTCCATGGTTCCTTCTATGGTGGACTCGCCAAAGAATTATTAGTTTCTTATCAGAGCTTGCAATCAGCAGCCCTTGGGGGGGGGCGGTGTCTCCCTGGGGCAACTGTGGAAACTGATCATCCTGCATCCTTGTCTGTGTTCTCTGAAAGCTTGGCAGGTTAGCTATTTTATGAAGATATTGCATTGAGGAAATTAAAGATGAGATTTCTTATGTTTAGAAGAAGCATCATCATGTGTGACTATGTGTGATTATGTTCGGGTATCTTTGTTTTTGTTATAACTTAGCCTATGTAAACCAAAACGAAAATGTCAATAAAATTTTCCACATGCCCTGACAAGTATTGATCCAGCCAAGACTTTTTAGTTCACTAAAAAGTTAACCTTAAAAAAAAAAGAGGAGGAGAAAACAATATGAGCTTACAATGTTTTATTTTTACAAGAATAATTAAAAACACAATAATAAAAGTATCTAGTGTCAATATCATTTAACAAAAGGGAGACAGTTAACATAAAGTAGGAAATATATAGGCTCCAAATTAAGGATTTTCTGTTCATTGGAAAAGTTGTCTTTGTCACCACTCAGTGGTAAACACCATGCAACAGGTCTCACCCCTGGGGACTGGGGTGGAAAGCCCTTTGCCCTGTTCACCCTCTACATGGGAGGGGCCGCCTCCCAGCTGTGCATTGGGACTCACAGTCCTTCATTTACAGCCTCTTGAAATGGAAACAGGACTGACACCCAGAGTTTATCTGAAGTCTGTGAATACACAAAGCACATTGATTGCTTTTCCTACTCTTTTCCTTCAGAAATAGCAGTGGTGGGGGATGTCAGGGGTTTTTAATGTGATTCCAGATTAATTCTCTTCCAATGCACTGTGAACACATCTCAAAGGTGGAATTGATCTGATTCTATGCACCAGTCTCTTGGACAAATCAAAGCAAAAATAATAAAACAGAACAAAAATGTTATATATAATATGTGTATATATGTATAGAAATATGTATGTATATGTGTGTGTATATTTATATATGTGTATATATTTACACACACACATATACACATATACATGTTTATATACTTGTGTATATGTATGTGTGTATGTGCTTCTGCATAAAAATAACTAAAGCCCAAACCAAGTCCTTATTTCGCTAGTTCCCTTTTGTAGGGATAACAAACCCAAGTATGCCATTTAGGAGAACAAAAATCAAAACATATACCAAATTAACTCGACATTTTCCCTTTGTGTAGAACCCTGTTACCATGTGGGGCACCTGAAATAGAGCATGCTTTCAAATAGAGCGCAGGGACAGTCCCCTCATATGTTATTCAGTAACAACACGGGGATTAAGAAAGTGACCGCATGTGAACACATTCTCCTGCTGCCTCATTCAAACTCAATTGTGAGAAGGTAGCCACATATGAAACTCTTTTGGTAAAGAAACCTCTTTAGTCCTAATCCTTTTTTTTCTGTTCTTTGAATTTTTCCTTGTGGTATAATTGGCACACCACAAAACCTATGTATTCGAAGAGTGTGATCCCATTAGTCAGGACATGTGCCGGTGAGACCATCTCAAACAATGAAATCATTTGCCTCCAAATTTCTAATGTTGCTTTGGAGTCTCTCCCTCCCACCTCTCTCTGCCTCCCCTCTGCATCCCCTGGGAACCACTAACCTGCTGTCACTGGAGATTTGTTTCCATTTCTTAGAATTTTTAAAGATGATTGTACGGTATGTATTTGTTTTTCCCCTCTTTCACTCAGCATGACTATCTTAAGACCCATTCATACTGTTGCATTTATCAATGGTTCATTCCTTTCTACTGCTGAGCAGTATTCCGTTGTGTGGCTATACCACAGCTAGTTCATCCGTTCACCTGCTGAGGCGTATCTGGGTTGCTTCCCATCTGGGTCAGTTACACATAGAGCTGCTATGAGCATGGCAAGTTTCAGGGTGAACATAGGCTTTCCTTTCCATTAGTTAGAAATTCTAGACAGGAATGGCTGGATCTTACATTAGATATGTATTCATTGTCTTAAGAAACTGACAAACGAAGTGGATGGGTGTATACATACCATTCTCCAAAGTGAATGTTTACACCAGTAGCCAAACACCTGATGGGAACCCTAAACAGTTCTCTGATGTTCTCTGTCTGTGTGGCTCTCTCTA
Organism: Carlito syrichta; assembly: GCF_000164805.1. Taxonomy (NCBI): domain Eukaryota; kingdom Metazoa; phylum Chordata; class Mammalia; order Primates; family Tarsiidae; genus Carlito; species Carlito syrichta. Next base: position 70,055 of record NW_007248617.1, read on the forward strand.
TGAACTCCAGCTGCCTTGTCCTCCCCACATGCACGATGAATGTGCAAGTTCGCTGAGCTTCACCTGGGCTCTCCCTTTGGAACTAGAGCCTGGACACTCTCTGAAGTCACTAAGCTGAAGTGATCACAGATCTCTGTCCTTCCTTGCTTTGTGTCCTTGAAAGCCATTGATTCATACCTTTTGTCTCGATCATTGGGTTGTTTCAGACAGGAGAGTAAATCTGATGCTTCTTACTCCATTTTGGCTAGAAATGAAAGTCTAATAAGTTTTGAAAGTTCACCACATAATTAATTGGATATTAGGATCTAAGTTAACCACCAGGAAAAAAGTCACCTACTAAATAACCTGTGTTAAGTCCATAAAAGTTGCCAGGCACAGTGGTTCACACCTGTAATTCCAGGACTTTGAGAGGCCAAGGTGGGAGGATCCCTTGAGCTCAGGAGTTTGAGATCAGCCTGAGAAACCTAGCAAGACCTCGTCTTTACCAAAAAAAAAAAAAAAATTTCTCTGGATGTGGTGGCACACCTATAGTTCCAGAACAATGAGAGAATAAATCTGTTATTTTAAATCACCTAGTTTGTTATGGCACTTCTAGCAAGTGAATTCGTGTGTATGTATATTTGTATATGTGTGTGTGTGTGTGTGTGTGTGTGTGTGTGTGTGTGTGTGTGTGTGTATACATGTCATATGTGTGGGCACACATGACTGTTGCCTCCACTTCCCTTTACCGAAATTTCAACATGGTTTGTTTGGTAACTTGAGGATTTACAATTACAGAGAACCTATCTTGTTCTCACATGCTCAATGTACCACTTGGTAGAATTAAACGTAAACCTCACAAAATTGTACTGAGAAAAAACATGAAATAATTATTAGTACCTTTAGACAATTTTTAAAGTTTAACTAATGCTTTTCAAGCAAATCAATCTACTGAAGAAAACCTGCGTGGAAATCTGTACCTACTGCCCTCATTAGGTTCCGACGGAGCTCATAGTAGAATTAGGTAGGTTTTCGTGCAGGTGGTGTTCCGAAGATTCCTCACTCTGTGAAAAAAGTCAAATGTTCTCAGTCTATCCTGGGTGATTCTCTTTTCGGTTTAATATCATCCATCTCTCCAATTCAGTTATGATCTCTTGAAGGAGAGTCTATGCTTTCTGTTTTTAAACAAAACTGCCCTGATCCCCATCACACATTCAGATGCCTGGTGGATGAATGGAATTGACCATTAAGGCAGAAACTGAGTGGTTTGCCTCGCCTTCCATCCTGTGCTGGAGGCCCTTGCCCTTCGGAATGACAAGAGATGGAGAGGATGCCTGCTCCTCCCAGGCTCCTCGAGTAACCACCTGGCAAGTTGCTCCCCGAGACACACAGCCACCCAGTGTCTGAGCTCTCTCTCATTGGAGAAGCAGGAGAGATTGGGTAAGTCTGACTTATAAATTCGACTGGAGAAATTTTACTGTGAGTAGGGTGCCCAGCAGCCTAGAGTCCAGCATAAATTTGGAGAAGGATACATGGGGTAAGTCCTTTCGAGTCAAAACTTAGCACGCTGTCTCTGTTCTGTGCTAGGGAAGCCAGGATGTTGCGTGTTGCCCCTGTGTGTGACGTCAGGACTTGTCAGTTCCATAAGCAGCAGCTGTCCCAGGCTCCGCCACTGCAGACGGGACAGGCTGCTCTCACTTGTGGCTTCCAGCTGGCCCTGCTCAGGTGCGGGTGGCAGAGTAGGGTTGTACTGCCTGGGCAGTTCGGCACTAGGATAGCAATCAGGGCAACCAGTCACGTCTTATCACCAGGGTCCTTGCTTTTGAAGTGGACAAAGAGCAAAATCTCCAATATTCATTATTGAATTTCTTTTGTGATCTGCTTCTGTGCCAGGGAGCATGACTGCTCTGGGGGGAAGGACTCATCCATCCTGGGGTGAGCAGAGCCTTTCTGTTGGTTAAGTGGGTTAAGCATGGCTGCTGACAGGCAGAAACTTCACAGACCCTTGTGGGCTGGAGCCAGTCAGAAAATCCCAGCCCACGCATGCTTGCTGGGCAAGGAGGAGAGAAAGCAGCTGTTTCAGGTGGAGCTGGGCTGGATTCAGCTGCTTCTCTGATAAAGATTGTTTGGAAACATCATACGATAATCTTCCTAAGTTCTGAAGAACGGTGGGATGCTCGCCCCATTGTAAAAGAAATGAAGCTGAAGAGGTATGAGAATAGACGCATGGGAAGGACTCAGGGGTGCTGCCTGCCATCAGAGGCCTGTGGCCACCAGTCCTGGAAAAGACTCCCTATGGCCACAGGTAATAGAGCAGGGATCTGGTCATTGAAAGATGAGATCACAAACAGGAAGCTCTGTGTGTATGTGTGTGTACAAGTGTGTGCGTGTGCATCGCATGTGTGCACTGAGGAAGGCCAGAGAAGCAGGGCTCCCTAGCGAGACCTTGATGGCATCCCCAGAAGCATGTTCACAAGGCTCCTTGTGCCCTGCTGAGGGCACAAGGTCTGCGGGAAGCGTATCAGAGAAGGCACTGCTCCCATGACACCATAGGAAAATAAGCACCGAGTGAATGCAAAGAACAAAGAACAAGCAGTTTCAAGTTGAGGTGACAGAGGGGATTTATTGACTTGAGAAGATGAGTCTAACATACCAGCTGTGAATTGAGACACACTGTTTCTTCAGTAGCCCAGCCAGAAAATTCAGGACCATATACAGAAGCCTCCCACTGCTAAATGTCTTCAATTTACATACTTTTGTTGTGGGAGGCAAAGTGGAAACGTGGTTAAGTGGGCAATAGGATAGCCTAAATTCTCATGGCTTGCGAGTTGAAACCCAGAGTCTTAATAAAGCCAAAGCATGCTGTCATCTTTGGAGAGTTATTTACTCTCAATTAGTAGTCTAACTCTCTTTTCTGTAACAGTAGAGTCATGAAGACCTATTTACGTACGTGGAAACTATCAGGCTTAAAAGGCTGACTGATGGAGCTAGCCCTTCTACTATAGCACAGCTAAGAGATAGCAATTGTTTGGGGAAATAGAATCTAGACATTTTTCCCCAAATTCTGGAAGATATTTGAAACTTCGTATGATGTTTTTGTTGTTTTTATTGTGGCAAAACGCTAAAATCTAGTGTGGTATTGTGGTAATGTCTAGATGCCACAGAGTACATACATAATAAATATGGTGTTATTGAAATAGAGCTATGAGTTATCTTCTATAATGTCAGCCTTCTCTCTAAATCTCTTCAAGCCACCAGAATGTGCTTCAGTCCTTCCAAGTTGCCTTCTCTTTCTCCTTGTGAGTCTCACCTCACCCATAGAGGGGAGAGACGGGAGCAGAGAGGAATCCAGGGGCACATGGCAGAGAGGCAGACCTTAGGTGTCATTACAGGATCCAAAGCAGAAGGCCAGAGAAAGGCCAGCCTCCCTCTTCATGGGGGCATGTTCGTGGTGCTGTCTCTGAAGATTCTGGTCTGAAACCTAAAAACAAATGGCAGCATCTGCGCAATTGCACATCAGCGTTGTGTGTGGGTCATCATCAGAGCCTCATGGGTCAAGTTCATGTCTCCAAGTTCATTCAGGCCCAGTGTCTTCTGTCCTCTTGGGTCTCCTGACATGCCAATAGGTGACTCAGTGTCCTGGGAGGTGGGCAGATCCTTCAAGCTCTTCATCATTCTTACTGACTGCCTGTGCTGCTCAACCAACAGTTACTTTTTTGACATTGAGCCCTGCACTTGAGGTGTTCATACACTTGTTATGGTTGCTGCCAGTTGTTATCTCTTGCCACAGGAGCCAGGGTCACCCAGAAGCTGGGCCTTTGCTTACACACCTGACATCAGCAGGCCCACCCGAACCTCCGTGCATGCACTGAGCCTCCTCCTTCTGTTGTCTTCTTTCATTCCTTTGAGTGAAACATTATATGAAAGACCCTCCTCCTCATGCTGGGGTGATGCTGGAGCATCTGACTTGAGGTCTCTGCCTCCTTAATGAAATGCAACTGTGTTGAGCGCCTGCCACGTGCCAGGCACTTAGGATGCAACCATGAGCAATGACCTCTGCCCTTGTGCAGTTTACATGCTAGAGATGAGGCAGGCAACAGGCCATGCAGATAAGAAAGGAGTAACTGGTCTGGCATGGTGAATCATGCCTATAATCCCAGTACCTTGGGAGGTGGAGATGAGAAGATTGCCCGAGTCCAGGGGTTCAAGACCAGCCTGAGAAACTTGGTGAGATCTCCTCTCTACAATAAATCTAAAATTAGCCAGGTGTGGTGGCATGTGCCTGTAGTTCCAGCTACTTGCAAGTCTTAGGCGGAAGGGTCACCCGAGCCCAGCTGCAGTGACCATGAGTGTGCCACCACACTCTAGCCTGGGTGACAGAGTGAGACTCTGACTCAAAAAAAAAAAAAAGAGTAGCTGTTCAGAAGGGCACTGGTTAGCTCGAGCTGAGTAATACACAACCCCAGGATCTCATGGTCACCTGCAACGAGCAATACCTTCTTAGTCACACTCTGTTTCATCTGGTTTAGCTGCTTGGGCCTGGGCTGAGCTTGTCTCCACTTCAGGCCATGGATGCTTCCAGTCTGCTCAAGTTGGCCATCGTCCATGAACCAGTGGCCATACAAGGATCATTCTTCTTGTGGTGAAAGGCAGGAACACAGTGAGGAGGGCTCACCCAGCAAGTTCTTTGTGTCACATCCACTGATATCCTGTCAGCAAAGTCAGCTATAGGGAAGCAAACCCTCTCCCCCACCCTCGTTGGGTCCTGGCTTGGCCTGAAAATACAACGGACAGAAGCTAGATTCACAGGAGGAAAGCATACACATTTATTGAAAGCTTTATTTGACATGACAGCCCTCGTGAGATGAAGACCTGCAGAAGTGACAAGATCTCCATGCTTTTGTATTGGGTTCAACAAGGGGAGGCAATTGTGGAAAAGACACTAGATTGCATACGGAGGCTAAGGAAAGATAAGACTCATCCTTTCACGGGCTTTTATGCATAGTTTTCTCTGTTGTGATTCCTCACTGGAGAATAGAGAGGACAGAGAGGGCATCATTCACTGGGGAGTCTTTAATCTCCTGTTTTCAGGCAGAAAAGGGGGGATCAGAATTCCTGTTCTGCCCCTCTTCAAAGAGATGTGCCCCAGTCCTGCCATCACTGAGATGGGAAAATACATGCAGCTTCTAGTCAAGGAAGCACAAAGGCTGTGAGAACAGGGAGGGCTGAGGCATTGGGGATGATAAGACAATCTACTATAGAAGGTGACAAATGTGGAGAGAAAGGATGAAACAGGACTTGGGGATTGGGAATTCAAGGTGGGATGTTCATTGTGAAGAAGACATTTGAAGGAAGAGTTGCAGGAGGTGAGGGTGAAGCATGTGACCATCTGGAGAAGACTCACACAGAAGGAGAAGTCAGTGCAAAGGCCCTGAGGTGGACATTCATGAGGCCTGTTTGAGGAACAGAGCTCACTGGGACTGGAACTCAGTGAGCAGGAAAAGGAAAGAAAGTGGGGACTGGAGAAGTGGCCGTCTGACAGAATTAGAGGGTGGGGCAAGGCAGTCTGAAGGACTTGGGCCTTTTTCCAAATGACAAGGGGGCACCATTGCAGAAACTGAGTGGAGGAATGAGAGCCTCTGACTTTGATTCTGAAGGTATCACCTGGTTTCTGTTTGAGGAATAATGACTTCCTCCAATGAGTCTCTACGGAGATGGAGACTGGGTCACACAGACCCATTCCTCACCCTCTCTACACCTATCTTTGCAGCTCTCAGTCACACTTTGATGAGCACTAACTCTTTGCACATGTCATCTTCCTTTGGAATCTGCAAGTCCAATGTGAGCAGAAGCCTGCTCTGTCTTTCCCATCATTTAGTCTTTAGCACAACCATTTGTCGAGTGAAGGAATGAAAACTGGCAGTGCCTGCTTATCTGCAAGCAGATTTCAGTGAGAGGCAAGAAAAAGAAGAGTCCCTCCATAACATCCCATTGTTCCCCTGGAACCTGGGATACCCAGTATTAGACATGCAAAGACACTCAGGCCTTCCCTCCTCAGCACAACTGGGGTCCATCCTGGTCTTGACCATGGGGAGGAAGGAACATCCAGTGATATGAGATACAAGATTAAAACAGGCTGGCCTAAGGTCCATTGGATTCTTTGAATGACTAAAAGTGACCGACGGCCATGGACTCCGACCAAGATGTTGATAGCCACTGCTCACTGTGGGTTTGATTGACACACAATAGCAGATACTAGAATAAAGTGAGACTGTTTAATGTTTATAGCTTAATTAGTTACAACTCCTTGTTCAAACCAGGTATACTATGATCACAGTGTGCTCATGGGGTCTCCTCCGGATACCTCCTCTCCTAAGTTTACAGTGTCCACGTGGTCCCATAGCTCTAATGACCATCTCTTGGTTGATGGGGCACCAGACCATTTTTCAGTTTCCATCTTTCTCCTGATTTTAAGAACCATGAACCACACTGATTTCTGCACACACTCACACAGACTTCCCAAAGGCGTCTCAAACTCTACAAGTCTAGAACCAAAAGACTCAGTTTCCAGTCCTGTTACTCCTCTAGTTGTTTTCCTGTGTCAGCACATGTCCCCAAGGACATTCGACACAGTCAACCAAGGCAGTATCATACAGTCTTGAGGAATGTGGGTGGAGCCTACACAGGGTAGTTGGTTCTGATGCCTTGTCACTCACCAACTGTGAGAACACAGACATTGTGTAGCTCTCTGAGCCTCAGTTTCCTTACACGTCCTTCTCTGTGGTGGGGTATTTCATTTTGTTTTTATGGGGGGTGTGAGGATGTCATCTCTTCATTCATTAAACATATATTTTTGGAACTCCTCCTGGGTTCAGACTCAGCGTTAGTGAGATTGCAGAGAAAATGTTGGAGCGGGCCCTGCCCTCCTGAGGCTGTGATAGTTCAGTGGAGAGAAACGAGTAATACCGAGAAAGCACTTAGCAGGAAACCCGGCACATTAGAAGCATTCAAGAAACGCTTAAAAGGAGGTGCCAGACATTTTGCCAAGTCCCCTCTCTGCCTCAGGTTAATGAATCTTGAAATCTTGTCAGTTTGACTTCCTGATCATCTGACACCTCCAATTTTTCTCTATCTCCAATATCAATACCCTGTTGAAGATATCAGAGAGGGACCTCCCATAGCCTCGCTGGTTCTCCAAGGTCTTCAGAGGGAGCAGGGACCATGTATCCCTAGCCACTAGAGAAAGTCGATCAACACTAATTGGATGAAAAAAGGAACTATAGTCTTAAAATTATATGGATGTGCTATTATTTTATTATCATGCTCAGTTTCATTTAATTTGGTCCCTAAGCAAAGATTTTGGGTTACCAGAAAGTCTTTGTTTTGTTTTAAGGTAATTTGAAAGGTGTGAGTTTTATATCAGTGATCCCATGGATGTTGGGACATGATCTTGAGACTTCCTAAAAATGAGGAAATCTGCAAATGTTAGCAGAAAGGAAAAAAAAAAAAAAAAACCAGGTAGGAGACATGCAAGTGCCATATTGTCCCCAACCTGATGTCTGCTTGTCCTTGTCTCCCCCTCCCTACTGCTTGGCCCAAGCTGCCATCTTTTCTTACCAGGATGGCTTTAGCAATGTCCATGAATCTCCCTTTCCTTTTTTCCACAATACAATTCATTTGTTGTGCACAGAGTGATTCGTTTAACACTAGATGATATTATGCTGCATCCCCACATACAACTTTGTCTTGACTTGTACTGGGCAAGAGCTGAATTCCTGAGTGTGTCTCCAGGGTGTCACATGGCAGCTTTTGACTCCTAGGACCCATCTTGCTCCACTGCCTCTCAGTTACTGTGTCCTCAAAACACTGACTCTTTTTTTATTAGTTCTTCAGAAATGTCCAGGCATTCCTGCCTGAAAACTGGAACCACTAGCTGTCCCCTCCCCTGAAGCCCCCTCATGTCAGACCCGTGCATGGCTTGTCATGAAAATGTCCGCTCCTCAGACTTTCCCTGGGCACCCAGTGTGTAGGCACTTACTAGCCACTGTCTCACGATTCCATCTGATTTTCTTGTCACTTTTCATTAGTTAATTTTAAGTTGTTTGCTTAATACCTATTCCTTGCAATATGAAGGAACAATGACACCCTAAGTCCCAAGTGTCTGGTAAAGGGTAGGCACACAATTTTTGTTCAGTAAGGGAATCAATAAGTTCTTTGCTTTCCATTTTGTGGAAGTCTTAAGCATTGGCCACTCTAAACTGGAGTCAGCTCTCTGGTCAGTGAACCTGAATGGAGGGAGATGCTATTCTCAGCCTTGAATGGTAGTTTTAACAGCTTTGCTCAAAACCAGTAATTTACACAGACCTCTGGACACTGCAAAAATTGTTGTTTGCCTTCCCTTTGTCCCTGTTCCTTCGTAGTCATTTACTCACTTAGTCAAACAGTCAGTTGGTGAATCATTTAGAACATCAACATTTACTAAACACCAGCCATAGGCCAGGCACTAGGGACACCAAAAGACAGCCCTATGTTTATGGAGTCAATAGCCTTGAGCAGTAATAAGCAAACATGTTCTGTAAAAGGCTAGATGGGAAGCAGCTTAGGCTCTGTGGGCCATCCAACCCTGTCACAATGACTCTATTCTGCTATTGTAGCGGAAAAGCAGCCACACACAATATGTACAGTAGCTGGGTTCCAATAAAACTTTATTTATAAACACGGGCTATGGTCCAGATCTGGCCTCCAGGCATCATTTTCTGACCTCTGATCTTCAGAGAACATAGACAATCAAGTAGATACGTGAGCACAGTGGGGTAAATGCAATGAGAAAGGCAGGGGAAGTGTTTGTGGGAGCCCAGAGCACAGTGGAGGGAGCTTGACTCGGGGAGGCCATGACTCGAGGAGGTCATGACTTGGGGAGGCCATGACTCGGGGAGGCCATGAAGCCCTCGGTCCATTCAGGTGGCCTAGCCCCAGTGACCAGCTGACCTTGTGGACAAAAAGAAAAAAGAAGCTTTACAACTCAATTCACTTTTAGTTGTTGAAAGATATATAAGATATTCTTTGCTTTAAAAAAAAATACGAAGACACCTCTTCTGATCTTTGAGTGTTCTGGATCAGGATCTCCCTCTCACCAAGTCTTCCAGGAATAAAATCTCCAGAAATTCCCAGTTTCTTACCCTTGTAAGAAATACATGCACTAATCTGAGAGGTCTTAGAAAGGACTCTTAAATGTGAATTTTCTTTTGCATATGATTTCAGGAAGGTTTAAGTTCTACAAGTGCTCAGTAAAGAAGTAATGCTGTGATCCTATAAACTGGAGATGGTAAAGCCTCAGTATCCAGATGGTCTCTAGAGATTGTCATATCCAATCTGCTCATGTCATGGATCCTTGTTTTAAAGAAGCTGGGTCTCCAGGCCAGCTCACGACCTAGCTAGCTCACACCACCCTCCCAGTTTCTTTCCAACTTCCAACCAGCCAACCTGCAACAGCTTCTGATGTGCTGGGCGGACAGTCAAGACTGCACGAGTTCCCTTATTGTGGGTTTGTACATGAATTCATTTGGATTTCTGTTGTTCTGCCATAATGATTTTTATTATTTCTAAGAAAATACTTTGGGAGGCTGTACAGTGCTTTTCTGGCTATGTGTCAAACAAACAAAAAAAATAAATTAGGAAAATAATTTTATCTACTATGCTCCACAAATTCTTAAATTATGCTAATATTTTAATGCTGAATCCATCTAATGATGCCTCAGAAATTTCATAATACCCCATCATTTTGACACATTTTTATTATAGAACTGTTTTAAGATGTCTGTAATCTTTTAGGCAGGCTCTTCATTTCAAACTTCTCTACTGCAGAGGACCTGATTTTTAATGCTTCTCTAATAAAAGGAATAAAAGACCCAGCATGTTATTAGCATTCATTCATTCACTTTAAGAATGAATGAAAATCCAATACGGTATATGCTTTTGTGAGCCAACAGCAGAGGATGTATCTTTTAAAAACTGCTCTGTATCTGTAATAATTTCTTATGTTAAATAGTTCCTAGCATTTATGGCCGCTGAACTGATTCTTAGCACATTAATATCTCCTGTCATGAGATTTGGGGACACACTGGAACAATTTATTTCACAGTGGGATTCTTATCTAAACAAGATCTATCTTCATATCTTTCTCAATTTAGTGAATGCTTTTGCGGTGGAGCTGGGCGTTATCTGCTCCTGGCTGTTTTTCACAGAGGAAAAAACAAAGACAAGACATGTGCATGAGTTAGTGTACATTACAGATGGCATCTCCAGCAGCTCAATAGTTGTGCCACATAACCGCTCTATGCAAATTATGTGACCCAGAAACTATTTTATGTTAAATCTGGCTTCTGCTTTTTTTTCTTGGGCTATCCATATTGACAGTCTGAATAGAATTTGACCTGAAATTGTAGTCCTGAAGCACTCAGGCTCTCATAAATATAACCTTGGGCCTCCTTGGAAACAATAATTGTACTAATTGGGGGATAGGAAATTATTGTGATATTTTTGTAAGATACATTTTCCTTTCATGGGCTAAATATCATTTGAGATTTTTAGTTTCATTTTTGTTACATGCAACAATTATTTCATGATGACTTACCCACTGTTTACAGTTATGTATCAGTGTCTGTTTGACCATATAAATGGCTTAGCAAGGACATCTGGTAAAACAAATCATTGTAATGAATTACTACAAAAGAGGGTTGACCTTTTTGCTTTTGATTTACTTTTTAAAAAGAAAAGTTTATTTATTTATTTATTTATTTATTTATTTATTTTTTGAGTTGGAGTCTCACTCTGTCACCCAGACTGGAGTGCAGTGGCCGCTCCCGGCCACCGCAGCCTCGACCTGCTGGCCTCCGGCGATCCTTCCACCTCAGCCTTCCAAGTTGCTGGAACTACAGGTGCGCGCTACCACACCCAGCTCATTTTTTGATTTATTGTAGAGATAAGTTCTCTCCAAGTTGCCCAGGCGGGTCTCAAACCCACGGGCTCAGGCAATCCACTTACCTCAGCCTCCCAAAGCGCAGGATTATAGGCTGAGCCACCGAGCCCGGCTGAAAAGTTTTTTTATGTGTAATGTCTGTTGCTACAGATCTGTTGTTACATCATAGTGTTTACAGTCTGACACTTCAAGAAGTTAATGGGTTATGTTTGGGTTCAACTTGTCAACAATATTTATATTTAGAAATGCAATACATAAACTGTACTAAAGTCACATATCTTCCAAGACTGAAATCATCTGGGTGAAATTAATAATCCACTAATTCTGTCTTGTACCCATGGCTTTGGAGTTTTATTTTACAAACCCATTTACCATCAGTAGCGTAAAATATTATAAATCATATAACCCAATTCAACTTAACTTGAGATAGTATATAGACTTAAAACACAGACTTATGTATGTGGCTTGTAAAAGCAATATCATTACTTTTTACTCTAATTTTTGGAGGAATTTGGAACTTTGATAAAGCATGAAAATACTATATACAGCATGGTTCCCTAGCCTCACCTAATTTTATTTCATCTTAGATGTTTTTACATATTTTCCTCATTTTCCCTATAGTTTCTTGGTCCAGGTGAAGTCATTTTTGCCTTCTAGGGCTTAGATTATATTTTTCTTCTTTCAGGAAACATTCTCTGCCTGTCCAACATTGGATTGAGTTACTTACCGGTTTTCCCTAAGTGCCTCAGACTTAGTTTTCTCACCGTTGGATCGACCTCCCAAGACCAACAACTCTGCCCCCCACCCTCACCCTCAGTGTCTGGTACAGGAACCAGCACACAGTAGCTTCCTCACTCGTATGTTTTGGATTTGAGTTGGGAAGGCCCGACCTAGGTCCTTCCTAGGTGAATACTGTGAATACTGTTCACAAAGCAGGTAGAAAACAATACAAATGATAGGTAATAAAATACTACATTTAATATAAAAAACACTTTCTAACTATAAGTATTGCAGGAAATTAGGAAGTGAATGGGAGAATCAGTGTCAGTGAGAGTTTTATTGAAAAAGCTTCCTGGAATAGGTTGAACTTGAACCAAACCTTGAAATTTTTTGGAAAATGAAGACAAAGAGGAGAAAGTGTGCACTTAGGGATAGGAACATAAGGAAAAGAACAGCAAAGAGACGGACTTGAGAGAAGCAGAGGGATTTGTGAATGGAAAAGTAGGAGAGACATTTTGTAGGGTGAGTCTAGCTTATGGAGGTTTCCAGAAGACAGAAGGAAAACCTGAGCTCTCAATACGTTGATACTGGGAAACCAGTTCATATTTTGGGGCCAAGAGCCATCACAATGGAAACCTCTTGAGAATAATATTGTTGGGTTGTGCTGATAAGATTGAGTAGGGAGTCAAGCGTAGGAGGAGGAGTGGGGATAGGATAGGTGCCAGTGCAGGTCTCAGCCAGAGAGACACTATTGAGACTCATACTAGGTCAATGTTCCGAAGACCATCTGCTAGGGAGGTCCTTGCACTGTGACTACCCTGCGTCTTTACTCAGCTATCCTATAGCCCCAATTTTGTAGGTTCTCTCAAAATCTACAAGTATATGTGGAAGAAGAATATGTCTGAAATAGAAAAAAGTGTCTGCTACTTGAAATTTTCACATTTTCTTTTATAGAACAAATTGACATATCAACAGGGATCTAATTAATTTGGATAGGGAGTTTTTAAATAAAAAAGCTCTAGCCACAAGAAAATTCCATAAGATGCCCAAAATCAAGTTGTTGTCCAGTAATAAAAGGGAACATTCCTGACAGGACAGTTTGCAGAGTATTGAGGACAGATTTCAGTGGAATCAAACTTTGGAACAAACACTGAGATTAGAAACTCGCTTGAACCCAATAGTGCTTAACACCACAGATGGGATGTAGATTTACCAGGTGTGGATTTCAGAGAAAAAGGGAACTTTAGGAAAGAAGGTAGAGAGTTTATATTTTCTTAGTACTCTGCAACATATTTACAATATCATTTATGTTATATTTTATTAGAAACCTTTATGAGAAGGGGCAGAAAGCCATTTAGTTTGTTTAGTCTCTCAGTGTGGACTCTGTACTTTGAGACATGAGCTATCTTGGGAACCTTTCCTTTAACCCCAGAGACAGACTTTCCACACTATGAGGTAAGTGCTTGTTTGTCAACCCTATAGGACTGTGACCTCCTGAGAGGATAGACCATCTTGTTCACTGTTGTAGAACATACCATGATGGTGCCTGGCATCTAGTTACTGTTCCATCATCTTGGCAGAATAGGTGAATGAAAATGATTCAAAAATGTGTCCATGAAGGATTTTTACCTTGGGCATGTTGCATTTGCTAAAATATTGGGACTTTTGCAAATAAGCTCACAGAGCCAAAGTAAACCCATTTGTGTGTGTGTGTGTGTGTGTGTGTGTGTGTGTGTGTGTGTGTGTGTGTGTGTGTGTGTGCAGCAAAGTGGCCTGCATAAAACAATAAACACATGAGCAGAGGCAACAAGAAACTGGAAGAGATAGTTAATGAGCTTATGCAAGAGCTGCTAGTGCCTTAACAGGGCTCTGATTCCAAGCAGAATACTGGGCAAATGAACTTGCGTCAGGATTTTAAACTTGGCTGCTGGAAGGAATTTTAAAGGTCACTCAACTGTTGAAGCTTATTTTCATTTCTAAAAGTTGAATCTATCCATTAGTATCTTGGATCAGGGGCGTCTCCAGTGATGGGAAATGCTCCCTTGGCTGACTCAAATAATGAACTCGTACAATGCATGTGGGCTGAAATTCTTTCTCCAGCATTGCTGGGGGCAAGTGCTGTGTTGAATACTTCCTTGTCAAGCAGTGCATTTGGGCAATTAGTAGATCATTTTGCTAAATACAGATCAAATTAAAATGCATTCGGTTTCTGAGATTTTAGTCATTTATTTGTTTATTGCTTACAAGTCATCTCTAACTAAAAGGGATTTAAAGTGACAGTTGTTAAGAAGATAAATTTACATTATCTAGTGGTGTAGCTTCTTCTTCTAATTATTTCTGTCTAATCAAGTACTTCATTAAATTCCCAGGAGTCATCGTTTTTTATGTACAGAGTTTGAGGAGAACTTTGAAAGATTGCTAACTGGCGCATAACATCTATGGCACTGTTGTACAAAGTGCTGGAAAAACAACATGTGAATATTCAAGGGTCAAGTGTTAGCTCAGCTAGAGGACTTTCTCAAGCGAGGAAATTTTATTTTATTTCCTCAAGAATTTTGTATTTAATATTTTTAAATTCTGACTTGTGTTACTTTTCATCACATTTCAGATGATTCTACTATTTGTGTTGTGGGGTGTGTGTGTGTGTGTGTGTGTGTGTGTGTGTGTGTGTGTGTGTGTGTGTGTATGTGTGTGTATCTTTGCTTTTCATCAGGACAAGTGAAGAAAGCAGCTACACTGGATAAGCCAACTCTGTTTCCATGCCCTCTCCTTTCACAACTTCACTCTTCTACCCTGACCTGGGATGTTATATTTGTCTCCATGCACTGGAATACTGACCCTCCTTCAAATGCCACTACGTTCATTAATTCTGCTATCTAAATATGACCTCTTCCTCCTCCGAACCTGTGTTAGCTATTGCTGCATAACAAGTTACTCTCAAAACTTAGTGTCTTGAGAAAACAATAAACATTATCTTACATGGTTTCAGTGGGACAGAAATTTGGGAGCAGGCTAGCTGGATTGTTCTTACTTGGGTATTGCATGAAGTTATAGTAAAAAACGTTAGCTAGGGCTTTAGTTACCCAAGGGCCTGCCCAGTGGATGCCAGGTAGATGCTGGCTGTTGGCAGCAGACTCCAGTTCCACATGGAGTTCACCACGAGACTGCTTGAGTGTCCTCACAACGTGGCCACTCACTTTCTTCAGAGCAAGTGACCTATAAGAGAGTATAGACAGAAGCTGTGGTGTCTTTTCTGACCTAGTCCTGATTGTCACATGTTGTTGTTTCTTCATTTTTTCCTGTTGCACATGGGTCAATCTATTCCATGTGAAACAGAACTTGCATAGGAGGTGGGAATCATTGGAGAACATCCTGAAGACTGATTACCAGAGAACCTGCTGATCTTTTCTATATCTCTGACACAACTTAAAATATTCTGCCCTGTATTATTATTTGCGTCCTGCTTCTGCTAGATTTATATTTCCTTGACTTGCTTAGACTTACTTCCTCTTCTTTACATACCTTGAAATATCTGGCACATTGCTTTCAATATATTTCATACTCAGTTGAGAAGTTCAAGCCATAGCTTCTCTCTTAACAAGTACAAATGAAGATATACATGTGAGAAAGAGCTGGAAAAACTGAGAGAGGAAAACAGGCAGATTTTGTGAGCCAGAGAGTATTGGAGGGCAAATGAGAGAAAGAGTGAACACATGAGGTAGAGAGCAGACTAAATTGCACATGTTATTTGATAGATATGAAAACACTGATGCTGATAACTAATTTCATAAGAGTTTAAATATTTAGAATACTGTGTAATAGTATTCGCTTTTTATAATGTATGTGACTTGCCATATTTTTTACTAAAACTCCTTCAATTATGCTAAATATTCTGAAAACAAAGGGCCTTTGATTACTCTTTTAATAAAAACAGAAATTATAGCTTACAAATAACTTTTAAGTGATGTCGAGTAAAGCATTTATAGTTCTTTTTGCATACGATTGAGAACTTTATTTAACCTTTAATTAACTGCTCTGTAACCTGGCTCATTGGAGGTAAAATCATCTCTAGATTGATCAATTAACATTTATATGTATATAATTTGAGCAAAGAGCACAGAGGAATGTCAAAAGGAACAAAAGACCCATGGGAAGATAAGTGCTGGCAGATCCTGCTCTAAAATGCCACTCCCATTCATCTTCTCATTTCGCCTCCTAGAGCTACCACCGCAGCGTAGGCCAGTTCCTTTATAGCTCATGTCTAAATTATTAAAATGACCTCCAAGTAGTTCCCAACACTTCAAGCTTCTTTCTCTCCAAATTTTGGTAAGAGTTAAACTTACTAAAACATCACTCCCTTCCTTTGTTTAAACTCTCTGGATCCATTCAGTCTTCTGCAAGAAAATGCCGTAAACTGGGTGGCTTACAAACAACATGTATTTATTTCTCACAGTTCTTGAGGCTGGGAATTCCAAGATCAGGGCACTGGCAGACTCAGAGTCTGATGAGGGCTGCTTTCCAGTTCATAGATGGTGGCTTCTCACTGTGTCCTCACATGGTGGAAGGGACAAGGGAACTCTCTAGGTTCTCTTTTAAAAGGGCGGTAATCCCATTCATGAGAGCTCTCCCAAAGGCCCCACCTCTCAATACCATCACTTTGGGGTGAGGACTAAACTATGTACATTTGGGGGGGGGGACACAAACATTGAGAACATAGCAGAAACCTTCAGTGAATCTCATACGCTAGATGCCATATGCTAGGTTTGTTTCCTTGAGTCACCCCTATCCCTGACCAGAATCTACTCTGTCCCAACCCTTTTCATATTTTCTTCCACTCTTTTTCTGAAATCACTTTTAACCAGCCCACCTGATTGCTCTTCTGTTCCAAAAATTCGTCAACATTTCTGTGTTTCCCTGCTGCCCAGAAACCATTTTTCTCTCCAGTGACCTGGTATCAATCCTCCCATCTCTTTAAATTCAGCTCAGTTTCCCTGTTGGATTCATCCTGACTCAATAATTCCCTCTTCACGTTGATGCTTTCAGAGTTGGGTGGCTACTTGTTCCATGGGAATCCTGTGGTTCTAAACCACTCCAAAGCTTCTTGGAGATCTTTAATCTTGAACTGGACTTAGAAATTTTGGATTTGGATTTGGATATAAAGCCAAATTAGATTTTAATTGCGAATCGATGGTAAAGAGCATGTATCTAAGCATAGAAGAACCAGAAATATACTAGGCCATGCCTGGCTATAAGACTGTCCTGGCTAGAAGGGACAAATGTGCAGAGAAAACAGGATGGACAGAAGAGAAGGGGCAGTTTATTCAAGGAGGATGAAATAAAAAAAAGTATGTGAGGATCCTAGCAGGGGATCTAACCCAAAATTGGTGCTCATAAATGCCCTTCCCCCTCTTCTTTGATCTAGCACTTAGGAAGTTAATGATGCAGGCCATCTAACCATGGAATGATTTTTATTCATTTTCTCAGGTGATTAATAACTTTTTTTTACCAGTGTCATGTTTATTCCTTACCTAACTTTCCATAACTGCAAGGAATATTTTTAATAAGAGGTGAATAATCTTACTTCATAATTATGTCAAGAATCTCACCTGACTGATAATTCTGTATGAATGACTTACACTATACTATCTAGATCTTTATCTATGTATCCAGGTGTGTATCTATAATCAGCATATATTTATGTATCTATATTTATCAACACTAACATTTTTTAATCTATATCTTTATCTAAATCTGTATATATATCTGTGTGTATGTATGTATACTCACACAAGTTGACTGTGTAAAGATAGGATAATGAGAATCTCCGGGTGCATCTATCACTTTTGACTCCCTGCAACTTGTAAATTTCATTCTTTTACAAAGTGGGCATTGAAAACATGCATAACACGACTTTCTCTCCAAACTTTGGTAAGAGTTAAACTTACTAAAACATCACTCCCTTCCCATGTTTAAACTCTCTTAATCCAATCAGGGATCCCAGGTTACACTTCACAACTGTGTCTGGTCAGTGGCTTTCCTTCCAGGGAGTCAAATGACTCTCTGTTCCCACTTGCAATGCTGACCACATCTATATGTCTTAGGCCCTGGTCCCTTCATTTCTCACTGTCTGGTAAACCACTGTTACCTGGTGCTCATTTTTCATACTTTTTATTCAAGATAGACATTCTCTAAAAGCCTTTCTGTTGTCTCTTTAATTTTTGTAACAGTAATGTTACTGACATTAGCTGCTGCAATAAGTAAATCCTAAAGGGATCTCAAGTTCTGGTCCCATGCACTCTCAAGCCTTAACTACTGCCCTGTCCATTTGCCACTAAAATTGCATAGGGAAGTACCATTAGATGCTCCACTGGGCCACCTGGATGCCATCTGGATTCTTCCTGGTCCCATTGTAGTAGCAGCTTTTCCTTTTCCTGATGATTGGGATCTGTTACCTGTGTACTATTATGTACGTTCTTCCTGCTCATAGCTCAGTTCAAGGAGATTGAAGTGACCTGGTGCAACTGTAGCTTTTAGTAGGACTCTTCCTGTGTCCACAAAGGATGTTTTTCACTCTTTGAGAACCAGAGCCCTGGATCCACAGGGGTTGCAGTTGCCTTTGGCTTCATTCCCATGGTGGAAGGGGTAAGATGGATGAATATGTTCTTTATTTTGGAGAATATGTACTTCCATGCCCCAAGCCTTGGACATCTAAACTTTCCCTGTGTGGTGGGCTACATAAGCTGCATAGTGTTGATTTCATACCGTGGTTTCCAATATATTTACCATTTTTTGCTACTCTGTTCCAAAGAGCAGGATGTCATTAATAAAGTAGAACAATTGATGTTCCATGGATTTTCTAGACAGTGGTCTCCAACTTTTATGGTATCATGGATCAGTTTCATGGAAGACGATTTTTACACGAACAGGGCAGGATCATCAGGCATTAGAGTCTCATAAGGAGTACGCAACCTAGATCCCTCTCACGTACAGTTCACAATAGGGTTCGTGCTTTTATGAGACTCTAATGGCACTGCAGATCTGACAGAAAGCGGAGCTCTGCTTGCCCGCCCACCAATCACCTCCTGCTATGTGGTTAGGTTCCTAACAAGCCATGGACCCGTACTAGTCCCCAGCCTGGGGGTTGGGGACCCCTGGTCTAGATGGTCTAAGTCCATTTGGACAATACTGTAACCGAAGGGAAGAATCATACAAGTGTACTGTTGTCTCTACCAAATGAGAGAGGACTCTTTCTAATAGGTATGGAAAAGAACACAGAAACTGGTGGCATACCTTGTATCTCAGGTCTCTGGGTCACTGTGGCAGCACTTTGTGGGCTGTCTGCTTTGACTTTATAAGTTCTCTTTTTATTTCCTCTACAGGGTCATTTCTAAGCTTTCTTTTTAACTTTGTTATATATAGAACATTTTTATAAATGTCCTAATATTTTCTCTGGTATGCACATGCTAATAGCAGATTAGATGTCTATAAAGGCTTAGTCTTGCCACTGAAAGCAAAATGGGGAATACTTTTCACATAACTTAGCTGTGAGAGAAGAAGGTAAAATATAGCAGCTATAATAGGGTCATGGAGTAAAAAAGGATGTGTGTGTGCACATGTATGTGGGTGTCTCTTAGTTTAGAAATAGGAAAGCATTATATTTTATTATCTTTAAATGTAACATTGTTAGAAAGGAAAAAGTTGAAAGTTCGGTGCACAGTCAGTGCCCAGTTGACTAAGATTCTAGAAATAGAAATGAAGGCCCCAGAAGAACTTTGAGAGGTTCTGAGAGGAGAAATGAGACACACATAAACACATTTAGGTATGCGCTTGCTTAGGTTAAGTTGACCGATTACTGACAGAATCATGGCATTAAAATACCAATAGATACTTTCCCACCTTTTTTTTTGGCATTAGATATTGCTTTGAAATAATGGGATAACAGAATTTTGAAAATTTCTTAGTTATTAAGAATTTGTCTTCTATAATATTAATATTTAATATTATTTTTTCTAGGGAACAGGCTTTTATAGAGCTATTTTAGCTGTTACGAATTGGGTATGAAGTTAACACGTTTATTTTGTATTTTGTTATCATTACATAGGAAATAGGCTTATCCAAATAGACTCCAATAACTTTCTTACTTTTTAAATTACCTTGAGGCCAATCTCAAACTAATATATTCAATTTGTCTGCTGTTTGACATAAACTCATGTGGTTTATTAGCTAGAAAAAAAATAGTTGTTCAGAAGATTATTTTCCTATAAAGTGTTTTAAAGGGATCCAAAGTTTTTAGTATTTGTAATCTCCTAACTATAATTTGAGAAATTAACTATCTGAATGGGATGGGGTGGCACAGCAGACGAAATCTTGTAGTAGAAGAATCCCTGTAGGATAATCTTTTATCCTTAAATTCTACTTTTCTATCTGCCAGTGAAATGTGAGTGGCTGACTGTTTAACATCCCTGCTTTGATGATATCATAGTTTTTATTTTGACTTTGGGAAAGTTCAGATTCTCTATATTATTACAATTAAGCTTTTAAAATATTTAAAACCTTACAATGCTTGGTGCTATGGGAATATCAATGTAAAGGATACAGTATCTGCTTTCAAGAAGATCACAGTTAATTAGAGAGGAGACATTAATACTATGATGCAATAATGGATCAACAGAAATATATACAAGTGGATGGGATGATTTAGTAGGTTAATTGGAAATTATGAGTCAGGGAAAACTTCCAGAAAGAGAATATTTTAATAACTTTAAACAACTGATAGACACATGTGTTCATGTAAAAAATATAAAATAGGAAAATCAATATCCTGTGTAATTCATAGAGGGCCTCCAAGTTTTCAGTTGTAGCATGGGTATATATGAGCTCAATGTTTAGCAGCAGCTCAGGTGTCTACACAGACCCCACTCCAAGCAACCCTACAGGATTACAGCAATTGTTCTAAAGTACATGCTGCCTTTTCATCCATAGAGGTACTAGAGCAAACATCTTCCTTTATCTTTGCAGGAGCCCTGTTCTCGTTTTCCAGTGCAATTGTCGCCACGTGATTTGCTTAGACTGTTTCCACTTATACTGTGTGACAAGACTCAATGATCGACAGTTTGTCCATGACCCTCAGCTTGGCTACTCCCTGCCTTGTGTGGGTAAGTCTAGCACTCTGTTTTCTTCATTTCTATTACTAATGAAGAATGAAAGAAGAAAAACAACTTAAGTGCAACTATCTTAGATACACCTCATCTCTAGCAGAGAGGTTGAAAATTTAAATATGATCATTGCTGGGTAAGAAACATTAGTGTTTAGATCACCAAAGATATAAAACTCTAGTGAATGCAGAAACTGTGTTGAACTGGAAAATGCATAACTTGCAAGAAGGCACTAAAAACAAGTTTGAAAATACTATTTAACCACAGCACACGAAGTGTATCTGTGGGTTAGAGTCATCCTACAGGTTTTAGATCTGATATCCCAGGTCTGGAAAAATATTACTAAAATGTTTACACTGTATACCTCTAAAACTAAATTGAAAACATACCCAATATTTATGAAAGAAAATATGTGAAAAATAAATTAAAGAAGAATGAGATAAAGGGTTCTATTTAATATTTAAAATTTTTTAATCTTTTAACATTACAAAACACTCTGTACTTGTACCATATTATTATTGCATATGTAATTTTTCATTGAGATAAAATTTATATAGCATACAACTATTTTAAAGTGTACACTTCAGTGGCATTTAGTGCATCCACAGTGTCATACAACCACCAAACCTCTCTAGTTTGAAAACTGTTTCATCACCTCAGAAGAGCACCCCAAACTCATTAAGTAACTACTCCCCATGCACTGTGCTCCAGTCCCTGACCACCACCAATCTGCTTTCTGTCTCTATGGTTTTGCCTATTCTTGTTAGTTTCGATAAAAGGAATTATATACTATGTGAGCTCTGGTGTCTGCCTTTCACTCAACATGATGTTTTTAGGGTTTATCCAAATTCTAGCATGTTTCAGACTTCTTTTTATTTGCTGAATAATATTCTATTGTACGAATATACTACAATTAGTTTATTCATTCTTCTATTTAAGGGCATTTGTGTTGTTTCCAACTTTTTGACTGTTATGAATACTGCTGCTTAAACATTTGTATACAAGTTTCTATGTGGACATGGGCTTTCATATCTCTTGGATATTTACCTAGAAGGGGAATTTTCTGTTAAACTTTGTGGAGAACTGCCAACTGTTTTCAACAGCTGCCAACCATTTTATATATCCACCAGCAATGCATGTGTTTCTATTTCTCCACATCCTTGCCAGCACTAGATATTATTATCTTTTTAATTAGTTATCCTAATAAATGTGAAGTAGTCATTTATTGTGGATTTGATTCTTACTTTCTTAATGACCAGTGATATTGATTATCATCTCGTGCTCGTCTGCTGTTTATATATCTTCTTTACAAGCAAATCTCTTGAGTCCTTTACTCATTTTTGTATTGGGTTGTTTGGGATTTTGTTGTTGAGCTGAAAGATTCTTTTATATATCCAGGACAGTAGATTCTTATCAGATATGTGATTTGCAAATATTTCTTTCATTCTAAAGTTTTGTCTTTTCACTCTCTTCATAGTGTTCTTTTATGAACAAAGTTTTTAATTTTGATGAAATTCAATTCACATATTTTTTCTTTTGTTGATAACGCTTTTGGTGTCAAATATTCAATGTCATAGCAGAGATCTTCTCATACAGATCTTCTCACTTTCTTCTAATAGCTTACCTCTTAAATGTAGGTCATTGATCCATTTTGATGTAATGTTTATATATGTGCATATGTATTTTAGTGATCACAATGTGATTAAGTATGCTTCATTAATTTTGAAAATTGTGGTTTGAGACGATGGGATACTTTGATTCAATGGTCTGGTTTTAAGTTCAATTTATTTTAATATTTAGTTTCAATGCCAATGATGGCTAAAAAAATATGCCTCCAAATGATACACAGATGCAAACAGAAAAAACTAATTGCATTGTTGACTTTGTAAATTATTATACTAATCTTTCAATTATCTCTACCAATAATGTAATGATTTTACTAATGTTCAAATATTATATGTGTCAATGTATTGTTAGGGAAACCCCATTGAAAGACATTGTATTTTATATATTTTTTTAATTTTATTTTATTATGGAGATGTGAGGTACAAGTGAAGGTTAATTACACAAGAATGCTTTTTATATTTTTAACAAAAACATTCAAAGCCAGTGATGCAATCATTTTCAGATTGGAAAACTCTACTTTTATTGTTTCTAATGTGATAATTTTGTATTGGTAAATCCTCTTCCTTCACAAAACTACAAAGGAAACATTTCTAAATATCCATTTTCAAATCTTCTCTTCAGATTCAAGATACTTTTAGTAATCACCTCATTTTGCACTCTTTTTTTAAATGTATATAATTGTATTAGAGAAAATTTCAAATATACAAAAGTAAAGAAAAATACTGCAAGGAACCTTCCCATACCCATTAACCAAGCTTTGTAGTGTAACAAGATGTTCTAGACTTTTCTTATACTTCTTGCTAATGACCTAAAATCAGCCATTTTTCTCAGAAGCTCTGGTTCCATTAGTACAAAGTAGTATTTAGAAGTGACAATCTTGGTGTTTGACATTCTCATTGTTTCTATGTTGATTACTGTCTCTAAGTCTGATAAGAAAAGCTAAGAGACTTTTTTTTTATGTACAGATTACAATATTAGTTATACTGACATGTTAAGTTCAAATTCAGTGTTATGAAGTTTTTATTTAAAGTCTCCAATTACTCAATAAAGACATAATTACTAATTTGCCTTATCTTACAATGCACCCACAGTAGTATCAGTACTACAGTATTAATGCCATTAGCAAGTTTTGAGAACAATCAAGTACTGAAAACAATGCTAAGATTTTTGCAGTTTATTTTATTATTAGAATATATCTGAATGGTGATATAGACTCATTTATGGTTACTTTATAGTCATGTCACCAGTGGCAACATATTTTGAAATTGCTTTAAAATATATTTTTGTTTTTATAATATGTAAAATACATATTATATATTACAATATTCCAAAGTCAGAGCTATAAAACATGTTATATTCTAAGAAGCATAGTTTTTATCTCCATTTTCTTCACTATTCCTATACATGATAGGATATTACACAGCCATAAAGAAACACAGAATTATGGACTTTGTAGCAACTTGGATGGATTTAGAGTCTATAATACTCAGCGATCTATCACAGAAACAGATCTGAGTACCACATGTACTTACTTATAAGCAGACCCTGAACATTTGTCATAATACTATAAGAAAGGGATTGGCAGTAGTGGGACACTGCCAGGGAAGGAGGGAGGGGGGCCACATAACATCAGTAAAGGTACCCGATCTCAAACCAGGTGAAGTAGAGACCAAAGGCAGGCCCAAACTTTACCTGTATGATGACTACATATGTACCTAACCATGGATTGTACCCCACATCTTTAAAATAAAAATAATTAATCCTATACTGCATAATCAGTGAATTAAAGAAAAATAAAGATTAGAATTGAAAAATATCAACAATTTAAAAAATAGGTAAACATATTATTGGTGATATTGACATTGATATAGATTTGTGTCACCTCCTTAAGTAAAAAGTACATTATTATGCACATTTTTCTTCACTTTGCTTTTTTCACTCTACACAATGGATAGATAGATAGATAGATAGATATTTTCTCCCACTTTAAAAAATATAGCATTGTTAAATTCCATTGTGTAGATATGCCTCATTTTTTCCTTATTGTTAAATACTTAGTCTTCATTTATTTTTTGTTTTGTTTTTTTGAGTCAGGGTCTAACTTTGTGACCCAGGCTGGAGTATAGTGGCACGATCAAGACTCACCACAGCCTCAACCTCCTGGGCACAGGCAATTCTTCTGCTTTAACCTCCCAGCCGGGACTATAGGAATGTACCAACATGCCTTGCTAATTTAAAAAAAATTTTTTTTTGTAGAGATGAGGTCTTGCTATGTTGCCTAGATTGGTTTCGAACTCCTGCCTCGGCCTCCCAAAGTACTCAGCAGTCCTCCTGCCTCAGCCTCCCAAAGTGCTGGGATTACAGGCATAAGCCTCTGTACCTGGCCAAGTTTTCATTTTTTATTAGAAGAGTTGCTACAACTACAGTAAGTCCCCTACATAAGAATGAGTTCCATTCCTAGAGTGCGTTTGTAATTCCAATTTGTTTGTAAGTCCAACAAAGCTAGCCTGGATAACCAACCTGCACAATCAGCTATATAGTGCTACATTGTAATAGTTTTATAGTACTTTTCACACAAACTATACTGTACAGCAAATGAATACACAGCCACTTGTAAAGGATGCATGCATGTGACAGTGTGTGTCAGACCTGTGAACTAAGTTACGTGATTGGATGTGTGAACTCACATTCACATCTATGATAGTTTGCAACTTGAAAGTTCATATGTAGGGGACTTGCTATAATTGACTTGTGTGCATCTATATTTTTATATTGTTGTCAGAGTATCGTTGAGATTGATTCCCTAGAAGAGGGGTCACTATATCAAAGGGAAAATATATATTTATTTTACTGTTTTCAAATTCCTCTCCCAGAAAGTAACACAGCTGACAGCCAAAGCCAGATAGTTTTGGCTCTAAAACTTGTGTTCTTAAGCACTGTATAGTAGGTAAGCTGCAAACAACAGGTACATACCTTTGAAAGTCCTATGGAAAAGAAAGTCAAGAGAAGAAGATCTCCAGGGTTGTTTGTTTTTTTTTTTTTAGCATTATTCCATATTTAAACCAACTGTAACCCTGAATAGTAAGAATTATTTTTATTTTACAGAAAATGAAATTACAACCCAGTATGATTAAGTAACCAGGATCCCAGAGTGAGGAAGAGGGGAGCTTTGAACTCAAACCAGCTGTGGTTGACTCCAGAGCTCTCTGTTCCTGCCATTCTACACTTCTCCCTAGACTGTGGTTCTCAACCCAGATGCACGTCAGTCACATGGAAGAGTTGGAATTTCCCAATGCCCAGTCCATGCCTCAGGGCAATTAAATGGTAGCCTCTTGGGTTGAGCATTAATATTTATTAACATCCCCTGGTTTAAATGTTTGAGAACTACTACAGCAGGGGTGAGCATTCTATAAGCAACAGATATTTTCAATGGCAGACTATCACATTAACGAACACAAAACTACTCCCTCCACCCATGTCTGTTTTGTCTGTGAGGGAATTTGCTTAACCACCATAGGTTTTTCAACAAATGTTCATGGAGTTAGAAATAAGATTGGCAAACACAGTCAAAACAGCCTATTTCCAGAACCTCTGACAGGTGCTTACATAAAGGTATGGGCTTTGGGAAAAGCTTCATAACTACTCTGAAATATTCGCTTCTCTTTTGCTGTGCCTGCTACAATTAACAGTCCATGGGAGGAATTATTTTGAAATGACAAAGTGCCCTCTGAATCTCCCATTGACACTGAGTGTCACTTATACAACTTGGTGGAGCCTCATGAATTTAGGTTGATTTATTGTAAAGTGATAGATACTTTGCAAAATGTGTTTTCTCCTCATCCCTGGCAACACAGACTTCTTGCAACTTCATGGGTCTGAGAGAGTAGTTCCCCACCTTCCCTGTGACAAACCATTCACCATTCAAGTGCATCTATTTGTTTTTGTTTTTCGGGCTCTTCTACTCCCAGGTCGCTTTTCATATAATTCCATCTTTCATCTAACTTAGAATGCAAATTCTTTTTCTTTTAATATGTCTACTTGCCCTCCATTGTCCACTGGGGTCCTCTTCATCTTTGTCGGTAATACTGCAGCATGACACAGATGGTCTTGTCCTTTTGAAATACAGGGATATTCTTGATGCCTAGAGAATTGAGAAGGCTGCATTCCACACAGCTATTTACAGAGCTAAATATAAAATCCAGTGTTTTTGAATGTTGCTCTTCCAAATACAAATATTCATGTCAATATAATTCCTAAAATCACATTGGCAAACTAGAGAAATATATTAAAAGATGAATCATCAAAGAAGATATGCAAATGGTCAACACACATATTAAAAGTTCAACATAATTAGTCGCTAAAGAATTACTAATTTAAAGCATAAAATATAAAGTGACGGGCACATTCAAAACAGGTAAGAAAATAAATTTACATTTCCAAAAAGCAATTTGGCAACCCATTTTGCTTTGAAAATTAACAAACTGCCTAGAAGCCTATCCACATGCACAGTTGCAATGTGTCTGTCTCTCTGACTTTGAAATATACAGCCCATTCTCTTCTTAACTCCTGGTTCTTGCATAATTGTAACTGCCACTGTGAACACAGTGGCACCAGGATTGAAACTCCCAATGTGTCCCAGTCCAAAGCCAGTGTTCTTTCTGCCCCCAAATTCACTGAAATTAAATCAAACTTCCTAAGTTTCTGAGTTAATGCTGCATTCCTCTCTGCTTCGTTTTTGGGGGTGGCCCAGCATTTTTGGCAGGTTTCTTTGATTTGGCTGTATGAGGTAGTGCAAAGTCAGGGTAGTAGTCTAACTTCTCTAACCAAAACTGCACTGGGATCACAGTGGTTTAATAGACCAAGGTTCATTTCCTCTTGTGTCATGGTCCGGTGTGGGTTGGTCATGGCGTCTGTGCTCCACACCATCATTCATTGACCCAGACTCTGACTTCTGTCATCTGGTGGTTCTGTCATGCCCCCGTTGAATCTTCTTCGTGGGGCCAGTGGGCAGAGGAAGAGAGAACTGGGCAGCACCAGAGGTTAATGTTTTGAGGCCAGGCCTGCAAAGGGAGCACACCATTTTTTCCCACGTTCCTTATGCCAGAGCTCAGCCACACGACCCCACCTAGCCACACAACCTCATCTAGCCACACATGGGTGAGAGGATGTGGGGAGAACATGGCCAGGCCATGCACCACGGAGGAAAAGCCAACAAGGCTGTAAACACACAGCAGCCTCTAACGCTCATGGAGACGAGGGTGAAATGTAAAATTTATGGATGGCTTTTCAGGCTTCTTCTCCCTGCTTGCCACAGAAGCAACACTCAATCAAGTGACTTCATTATAAGGAGTGACTGGTACATGGACAAGGACCAGAAAAAGAGCTGTAGGACAGAATTGATGGTGTGCAGGGCTCATTCGAGCTGGATCAACAAGGCGCTGACTGTGCGGTCATCTGTTTGGCCTTGGGAATGCTGCCTTTATAGAATCCTGCTTCAGAGAGGACAGGGGAGTTTTATGTTCATTTGATGTACGTGTGTGTCTTTAGTGAATTACAAATGAAGAGATTCTCTCCACCTCTGTGAAGTCCAAGCCTTGCTTTCTTTGTCTCTGGGAGAAACACCATGTACAAGTGAACTCTGCCCCTGTTTCTTTCTCTGCTTGAAATTCTACTTTCCAAACTGCATGTTTTATTCTCTCTCTCTCTTTTGGCAACTTATTAAGTGGTTAAAAATAAAATAGCATTTTAGAAAACAGAAAATGGGAATGTTCTGAGTAGCTAAGCAGAGAAAACAAAAATGAGTTCTTTCCACCCATGTCTACCCCAAACTCTTAAAAAAAAGAAAAAATTCTACCTTTGGTTTATAAGAGCAAAAGCAAACTTTTAAAAAGTAAATATACTATTTATATACAGTTTTAGAAAGATGCCTATAAATGTTTAAGATAACTAAGAAATTGTTCAAAACAGCTATTTTTAAACTTTTGTCATTGTGTGTGTGTCTGAATTTCTTTTCCCTGCCATGTTAGTGGTCAGCACAATTTTTTGAATCTGCTCATTCTGCTTTATCAGTAGAGTGCATTCTCTCTGGAGACTGGAATATAACAGTAGTCAATAGAATACTAATTGACCTTTTAATATATCATTTTAAATAGATTTATGTGTTCTTAAATTTATTATGAACCATATCATGCGTACACAACAGTGCTTAAAGCATATTTGTATAGTTATAGATTTGTATAGTTATGATGTACCTCAGATACCACCACCCAGATCAAAAAAAACAGCCTTGCCAGTATCCTAGAAGCCCCCAATATGACCTCTCAATCACAAACTCTTTCCTCTGCCCAGGTATCACTACTGTTCTGCCCTTAGTGATCATCATTCCCTGCTTATCTTTATAGCACTACCACTTATTTATAAAGGGGGGATTCCAAGAAAACCCGAAATTATTTTTTGAAGGGCAAGCCCCTTGCAGTATAGGCTTCCCCCACTGGGTAAGTGTTCTAGGAACCCCTTGACATCGGTGTACCAGATAGTGTTGTTGTGAGAGGCTGCATTGTGGAAGAAACATCCTGAGTTGTGACAAACAGGTGACTGGTTCTTCCACCATGACAATGCACCAGCCCACACTGCAATGAGTGTTCCACAGTTTTTGACCAAAACCAACATGACCCCGGTGTCTCCCTGAGTAACTTTTTTTTGTTTCTCCAATGAAAAAAGCCCTCAAAGGGAAACATTTTGCCGATGTGGAAGAGGTGAAACAAAAAAAATAGCAGAAGCACTAAAAGACATCAAAATGGATGAGTTCAAAAGACTGTTTTGAGCAGTAGCAAAAGTGTCTTGATAGGTGTATTGCATCAGAGTACTTTGTTGGTGACTGAAGTTTAAACATGTAAGAATAAATACACAATTTTTTTTTTTTTTTAATTGAGTACTCACACTTTCACCCAGGCTAGAGGGCAGTGGCATGCTCCTGGCCACCGAAACCTTGACCTGCTGGGCTCAGGCAATCCTTGCGCCTCAGCCTTCCAAGTAGCTGCAACTACAGGCATGCACCACCACACCTAGCTAATTTTTTGATTTATTGTAGAGACGATGTCTTACCATGTTGCTCAGGCTGGTCTTGAACCTGTAGGTTCAGGCAATTCTCTCGCCTCTGCGTCCCAAGGTGCTTGGATTATAGGCATGAGCCACCGCTTCCAGCGATACATAATTTTTTATAAGTAAGTTCCAGTTTTTGAGGGTACCCCCTTGTACATCCCTAAATAATGTAGGTATTTTTTGCTTTTAACTTCCAAATTGGTGTTTGAAAGATGTTGCCAAGTTTCCCTCTTTAGAACCATCAAAATTCCAATAATACCCATAGTCACAAAACTCTGGATACATGTGCAAATTATTCCCGCATTCAAGGTTTTCATTCCTATTTTTGTTATATATATTTCATTAATCACACTAGAGAATGGCTATGTGTTTATCTTCCTTATCTCAATTGTTATTGAATGTGAAAATAGTTGACTGTCTTTTTCATCAGATAAATTTGAGATCACAATCAGAGACATAAAAGCAAACTGCAACAGTGACCATGAAGAGTTGTTTGGATGGCACGATTGTTTTATTGCAATTTGGTGAGAATTAGAGTCTTATATCTGTATGAATTTGAAAAGCACAGCTCCCTGCCTGTGTTAACGCTACTCCTTCATTTGTAAGTAATGGCAAGCTTCACATTTGGTGTTTTGGGTGGTTCCACTTCAGTATGTCCCACGGCTTAAATCAGAACATTTCGATTGCTGAGAACCCCACAAACAAGCTGACAGTACAGTCATCAAGAGGCTGTTAGTAGTGTGCAGTGTTACAGACACACACACACTGTGTGGTCTCTCTAGTGTCTCAGGAAATGAGATGTGTGCTATGTCTTTGTGAACTACAGATTTTTTCAGTTAGTTCTAACTTTGGTCTGGAAGAAAGCAGGACCATTTGGGTCAAGAAAATTTAAGGTTTTTTGATGCTCAAGTCCCTTTGGGTTTTGAATACATACTTTCTGATTCAGACAGTTTTTTTTTTCTTAATTGTCCTAGCTGTAGATTCTGTTTCTTCATCACTACCACCATCATCATCATCATTCAACGGCATATATTCAAAGCCTGCTGGTGCTGTGTTTAGTACTATGTGTTACTTTGGCCACTTACATACACACACACACACACACACACACACACACACACATTCAGTAACCGTGATAAAACTTTATTCTTCTTCACTGTGTGATGTCTTGTGTTAATGAGACTTCATGCATAGAAATTGCTATGAGCTGCTGACCTCCAACTATCTTTGAAATAATTAATAACGTGCTTCGAGGGGTTGATTTACATATTCATGAGAGTTTATACCATTTGGTTCCAAAGCAGGACAGTGAGAGAATTTAATGTTTTAAATGCATACCAGTTTAGCAAGAGGAGAGGTGGTTTAATATTCTAACGTCAAGATGAAAATAAATATATAATACCTGAACCAAGCAAGTATATTATTTATTTCCAGGAAAATCTGAATCTCTTCCAGATTATCTTATATGTTCTATCCCTGATTCTACTCAGGAGTTTGAAAAATATAGTATTTGTTTTTCTTGCTTTTCAAAACTTTACTAGAAGTCACCTATCTTGGAATTAAATATTGAAATATGCACGTAGGGAAACACTGCATGAAAGACAGAAATACTCAAGTATTTATGGAAGTGATACTATTTTGCCCAGTGCTATTCCTAACCCACCCCACTCTCCAGCTGATAGTGACAGTTCTTTCTTGTGGCTAGCTTGCCACAATGTGATTTAGTAATTGGCCACTGTACTCGTTTGCTAAGAACACCATGACAAATTACCATAACGTAGGTGTCTTAAAAACAAGCATTTATTTTTTCACAATTCTGGTGGCTGTTAGTCTGAGACTAAGATGTCGGCACACTTGGATTTTCCTCAGGCCCCTTTCCTTGGCTCTTAGATGGTGCCTTCTCCCTGTGTCCTCACATGGTCTAGCCTCCCGGCAGGTCTGTGTCTGAATCTTCCCTTCTTAGAAGGACATCAGTCAGTTCCTACTTGGGTGTGGGGGTACCACCTCCTCTGTTATAATGTCCAGAAGACCCCTGCTTCCCTCCACTCCCACCCCTTAGGCAACTTCATAACAATCATTCAGAATAGTCACCCTTAAAGAATCACAGTTACAAATATCTTAATAAGCTAAATTGAGGACTTCTAACAGTCTTTATCCACTGTGTTATAATTTCTAAGCAAGTTTTCTGAACTCCTTAGATGTTCTTCAGAAATACAGTGGTTAACATGTATGACTTTGTCTCTGAGTATTATTTCTTCTGTTGTGCTGATTCATCCAAGGGAAACAGTGAGTTTGTCTTGGAGGCTGTTTTTCAGGACCTGCAGCAAGATAACATTCGTTAGCTAATTTGTATTTGTTCTCAAATTAGACTAACATTTTAGAAATAGTACTGAACTATAAGACATGAGACTATTCCTGACTCTACCACTAACTAAACCTAGTTAATTTGGTCAAATTACTTACTACCTTCTGGGTCCTAGGACAGGCCTTTTGCATGTATTACCATATTTAGACCTCACAATGATTCCTTATGGTAATATTAATAATCTCATTCTGCATGTGAAGCTAAATTCAAACCTAGTTCTGCCTGATTCTGAAGCTAATTTCAACTCCTCACCTTCTACTCATGAAACCTGTTTCAAATCCAGGGCCTCTTCTAACTCCAAAATGCTGTGATCCTGGACTGTTGGCTCCTAAACCAAGAGTTACTATTTATTGCTTCTATGAAATTGATCAGACTCAGCGTGAATAAACACAACCAAATCAATAAGTGGAGAAAGTATCTCCTCGTGGGCACACAAGATACACAGCATCTCTCTCTCTCTCTCCCTCTCTCTCTCTCTCTCTCTCTCTCTCTCTCTCTGTGGTGTCTTTAGATTAATGTTTATCAAACGGTGTTCTGTGGAACCATATCCGAAAGATATACCAAGGATTATTTTACACTGAAAGAAATGTGTGGTTGGCGACAGTATGCATGAGTTGTTTCTGTGTAGTAACTTAAAGATCCTATTTCAATACTTTACCAAGATCATGACAGGCAAAAAATGGGGTTCTGCAACCTTCAAGTCATAGCAGAACACAGAAATGCTTTTCATTTCTTGATATTGTATTTTTTTAAAAATTAGTAAAAGAACTACACATTTTGTATTGAGAGTTAAAATAGCCTAATTGCAAAATGTCAAAAACCAAATTTTAACTGCTACCTATTATTAGCATAGAGATGAACTGTGAACTTATTACCATTAAAATACTGTGTGATACAGTAAAGTAGTAGGCCCTAAAATAGTGGAGCCTAGAAGTAAAAGAATTTGGGGCACAGCACCCTCTAAAACAACTCAAAGCAATTTTTGTTTTGGATTTCCTCCCCTTGTTTTAACTGGAGCATGCTCATTTCAGTTAGAGAATGTTTACTTTCTATTCATTTCAGTGAAATCAGTGATCTTGGTGAGTTTTTGTTCTTCATGTATAACTAAGCAAGTAGTAAAAGATGTTGGTTTCAGAGAGAGTAAGATCTCTTATTGTATGAGATACCACCACCATCATTAAAATCTGTTCATCTAATACTTCTTGTTGGATGAAATACCACTGCCATCATTAGAATTTATTTACCTAATACAGTACTTCAGAAGGTACTGTTTCAGGGACTAGGTATTGTACAAGACAATGTACAGCTTCTGTAGTTATCATGTAGATAAAAGGAGTAATTACCTATAAAGTATGCTTAACTGTACATTCATGCTAAGTATAGCACACTGACTGTAAATCAACAACAGCTAACTTCAAACTTTATTTTCCAAAGCAAATGTCTAGGTTGAAATCTTGCCATTCTTCCTTCTGATCCAAAAATACAAATAAATCAAGGTAGATAAACAGCTGTAAAGCTGTAATGAGATTTGCAACCAGCTAAGACATCATCTAAATAATAATGAAGTTTTAAAGTGCTGTTGCTCATTTTCCACTATGCCTACATTCTACAAAACCCCAGTTCAGAGAAGAGGAAGTCCACCATGTCATTTAAACAAGGGGACTGGCACAGGTAGCATCTGTGTTTCATGATCCACACCCCCAAGTAATAGGATAGGTTTATAGAAATGTTAAAGGAGCCCTGAAGATTATGGAAGCTTTTGGGGGGATAATAACACTTAACAGGGATACGCTGTTTACCAGTGAGACTGAAATGAGACTCAAGTAAATAACAAGCATTTCAGAAAATTACCCAATTACATATTTAACTACTCCAAGGCATTCTGGTCTCTAGGGAAAATAGTGTGCATTTTACAAAATTGCTTATAATTGTGAATTGTGTGTTTGTGAAGGAGCCCAGTGTGGTAGCAGGAGGCACATTTGTCAGAGCTTAGCAAGGGAATCTTTTTTAAAGGACTTTGAATATAGCGTAAGAGAAAACATTTGCAGTTGCTTTTCTTATGCCAATAAAATATGTGTTTAAAAATGCTTGACATATTATTCTAGAAAAGACTACAGAACTATTTTGATGCCTGAGGGATTTAGTACCAAGTACTTTGAACTGAAGGTATTTAGCTATTGCTTTAGGAATATACGTTCCTTCTGAGACTAAAATTACATTGTAGGGAGATAGATTTCTAAGTTGCAAATATTAATTACTCATGTTACAGAAAGCACCTAATACATTTTTCGTTTTATTTCACATAGAAATGCATAATTTAATTACTGAATTCTTAAAACTTACACAGCTAACTTCATATAATTTTCTCTTATCTTGGAAGTAGACCTTAATTTTCATTTAAAAAGATATACCTGGTCACATTTTTTGGGAAATACGTTGAACTATGCCATCTTATTGAACCAGAGGATATAATTTGTACATCCTAAGTAAAAACAAAGGCATTTACATAGAAGTCTACATTTTATAAAGTGTGCCTTTAGAATATCGGATAAAGCAGCTGTTACCATCATGTCCATTTTATAGGGAGTGGTATCAAAGGAGGAACAATTTGCAGAATAGATGAGTGTGTTCCCCCTCAAGGAGTTTACAAATCAATGGGGGTTTCAGACCTTCTTCAAACCACATAGCTATGTAATTACTGATTTAGATAAGAGGTAGAAGAAATGGAGAAACTGGGGCAGGGTGGGAAGATGGTCCCAGCAAAAGGAACATCCTGAGATACAACCTTGAGACAGCAGGGAGTAGAGCAAGTCTGAAGAAGAGAGAGACCAGAGTAGCTGGACCAGTGTGAAAAGAGGCCAGAAAGGAGGGCAGGGCCCAGCAAGTCTATCCTTGAGGGTGCAGTAAGACTGCAGTCTTTCTTTAAACACCCTCGGAGAAGTTAGATGCAGGAAGCTTGAGACAGGAGAGATGGCATGATCAGATTTGTATTTTTAAAATTTACTTTAAAGATGTGGGGTACAATTCAGGGTTAGGTATATAGTACCAGCAAAGTTTGGAACTCCCTTTGGTCCCCACTTTGCCTGGTTTGGGATCTGACACCCTTTTTGATGCTGTGTGCCCCTCCCCCACCCTGGCAGTGTCCCGCTACTGCCAATCCCTTTCTTACAGTATTATGGTAAACGTTCAGGGTCCGCTTATGAGTGAAAATTTGCATTTTTAAAAGATCACTTCACCGAAGGAAGGAAAGTGATTGCAAAGAAGTGAGAGTAGAGGGGGAAAGATCCAGTCTGACGTGATCTATGGTGGGCCTCATGTGGAAGAAAGGTAGGCAGGAGGGAGGTGTCAAAGAATACACTTAGGTTTCTGGATCCAGCACAAAATGGGTGAACATTGCAGCAAAACACCTGTGAAAAACAAAGACAGATTTTTAGCACTTTAAAAAAATTATTATTAAGATTGTTTTATGGCGAATGACATGTTATGTATTGGTTGCAAGATGATCTTCAGATTGTAACTTGCAAATGCATATGACTAATATCATGGAGTCCCTCAAATGACCATAAAATTGATGTTCATTCAATTTAATGTGGGTGATACTGCACTTTTCACTTTGTGGGGGAGGAAGGGACCAGTGAGTGTGCTAGTGAGGTGAAATTCTACAAATGATGCTTGAATATGCGTCAACGTCATAGCTCTCAGCTCATAGTGAAGGCAATGCAAGAAATAAGTGCAAAAACAAACACACAGTTTCCTCTTGTCGAGCTGTCATTGAGGACAGTACCTGCTAGTTCAGTGTCTACTTTTTGCCAACTCATAGAAGACATTTCTCTCTGTACTAAGATTTGTTTGGTTGACAGGAGCAGAACCAATTCAAGCTAATATCAGGAAAGAAGAGGCTTTTACTAAGGATGGGGCTGTGTCATGTTTCCCAGGGACATCAGCTGTGGGTCTCAGGAAAAAGGGAACCATTGGCCCAAAGACCCAGGATTGGTCTTCATGCATCTCCTTCACCTCTCTGTCTGCTTCTTTCTTTCTTTTTTTTTTTTTGAGTTGGAGTTTCACTCTGTCGCCCAGACTGGAGTGGAGTGGCCGCTCCCGGCCACCGCAGCCTCGACCTGCTGGGCTCTGGCGATCCTTCCACCTCAGCCTTCCGAGTAGCCGGAATTACAGGCATGTGCTACCACGCCCAGCTGATTTTTTGATTTATTGTAGAGATGAGGTCTCACTGCCCAGGCGGGTCTCAAACCCGCAGGCTCAGGCAGTCCACTCACCTCAGCCTCCCAAAGGCATGGGATTACAGGCTGAGCCACTGAGCCCAGCCTGTCTGCTTCTTTCAACACTTGATACTGACCCATTTTCTTTGCTTCTCCAACTCCAGAGCGGAAACATGCCAGTAGCTCACACACTTAAAGAAAGTCATGTGACTTAGCCAGATGATTCACTTGATTCATTCAAACATATTCAAACTTCAGTCCAGGAAAAGCATCGATTCTCCTGAACTACACATGTGCTCTCTATGCTATAAATAATATAACTGGTAGAGATCACAATGTTTCCTACGTTTTGGTCACCAGGACAGAATTTCCAAAGCTTATCTTAAGCAATTGTAATATTTTATGGTATAGATTTCTATATGCTGTCTTTATTCATTGTCCTAAGTAGTCTTTTACTATTTCATTTTCTCTCCATTTTTAAATGTACTCTAATCTTGTTGTATTTTTGTGTATTTGCATGTGTCTCAAATCCGTTCCTCTGATTTCTGGTCAGAGCTCTCTTTTCTAGGGAAAAAAGTATAAATTCAAAATTTCATTTGAAAAAAATGTTAGAGTTTCTTGGTGCCAGTATAGTTGAGAAAAATCGTGGCTTAGAATATAGCAGAGCTACCATAAGACTCTGAGAGTATAAAACATATGTGTGGAATTTTATTCCTTCTTTTTTATTTAGGCATTTATTTCATGGCTCTAGTAAACTAAAATGCATTATGTACACAATCACATACGTAGCCACTGGTCATACTCGTATGTGGTTATTTAAATCTAAATTCATATGAATTAAAATGATATGAAATTAAAATTCAGTTTTTCATGGTCGCAGAACAATTTGAGTGTGTTTGGGGGATTCAAATTTAATGCAGATACAGAGTATTTTCACCATCATAGGTATTTATATCCTACAATGTGACATCGAATGTCTTTAATGTGGTCATGAATAACTTGAAAAAATTTTTGAATTAAAAAAACTAAATATAAACCTTTTTGTTCTCTCTCACCCGTGTTCCAGTGTGTTGGTCTTTTTTGTTTGCTTCCTGTTCTAGCTTTGTAGCTGTCAGCATCCATACCTTACTTTGTTCTTGAATTCTGCAAGAGCCTCAACATTCTTCATTCCCAGGTACACTAATCAAGATTCTGTTTTCACCATGTCAACATTCTGGGCAAGTCTCCAGTGACTTTGTCCTGCTTCTTAATAATCTAGTACCATATCAGCCTAGTTTTCTTCCTTGACCACCTGAATTCCTCTCTCATTAAATCCCCATGCCCTGCTTTGTGAGTGCTGTTCTGTTTTTTTCAGCCCCCACCTGTAGAAGTTCTGATCCTGTCTGTGCTCATCCTTAGAATGCTGTTCCCCCGGCCTGGATGCCCACTTCCTCTCTGTGGCTCCAGATACCTCCGTGTCCTCTACCCCACAGACCTTCCTAGGTCCATGTCATATCCTTCAAGACGCTTATCTCCTGTTGCATTCTGGAATCATTACCTAATCACCTGATATAAATAGTTTTTGATAAGTCCAATTAAATTATAAGCACTTTGAAAACAACCTTCATATAGTGTTCCACCTTTGGATTCCCAGTTTTGCCCAGTGCCAACCTCCTCAGAAAAAGGCATTTCATAAGTATGTCCTTGACTGAATTCCTAAGGTAACATAAGCTTTGGATGGAAGTTAGTGTCTCTGATTTCTGGTCAGAGTTCTGCTTCTAGTTGCCTGTGTAAATGTAGTCCCTTCCTTTAACATTCTAGAATGTTTTCCTTACTTAAAAATTTGGATATTGAGCTAGTCAGTTGCTGACGGTACTACCAGTTTAAAATTCTGTATGTTTATAACGTGTCTTTTTAATCTATTTTAATCTTGGGTCCTCTTATATGTCCTGGTATTATCAGATGCTAGACATGACTGATTTTAACTTGTACATATGGTAAATTTGGTGATTGTCATTTGTCATGTGAACATTTTACAACCCTCAGCCACAGTCTCCTGTTAGGCTATACTATGTGCATAAATGCATGCAACTATCCATCCATTCATCCATCCATCCATCCACCCATCCATCTTTTGGAGTCTAGTTCAGCAAACAGTGTTAATAATAGGAATACAAAAGTAAAATATGCTCTTTTTTTCTTTCAAAGAGTCTTATTTGGAAGCAGAGGTTTAAAATATGACAATAAATAACTGATTTATTAAAGAAAAATACCTACTATATTTTGTTGCTACATAATGGTTCACTATGTTATTTGCCGTTAATAAAACTGGCCATAATATCTTGTGACTAGGACATTAATTTTGAGTAATTCTCTAGAACATAATTTAAGCCATAAAATTTCTTTTGGTAGGACCTGGCTTCTATTTTAAGGAAACCTGTCATTCTGAAGTTATTGCTGAATGCTAAAAGCATGGCACAGAGAAAAGTACTTTATGGTTTGTGGCCGAAGAATTTGTATTGTACTGAAATATTTGCTGCATCACTGAATTCTTGACTCATTCATGCCAGTTGATGACAGTTTAGATATGTGCACGTATAGTCTGACAACCCACAAATATTAGGAAACATCAGCAATATTTGATGATTTATGCTCTTAGAGTACTTGTGCTTCAACTTCCTTTTTTGCATTGGGTTTTGATCATGCTGAAAAGAAACTACTAGAATTGAAATTGAGAGGTTTGGAAAAAAAGAATCTTTCTCATCTATAAAGGCATTGTTTTACTACATTTAATACATAATTTTCCCTAAAATAAAAATGTAAAAATTCAATTCCGGTACATAAATACATCTGTGAATGTTGTTTAGTTTTGCTCTGGCTGTGTGGTGTAGTTTCAAGGTGGTTGTGACTTGGTCTGACACTGTGGCATCATTTTCAAATTCAGCTCAGTCTTCCAATGTTCCCAATTAAAGTGTGAGTGACACTAACTAATTAAATTGAGGAAAAGAGTATTCATAAGTAGATGATGTAAATAGAAAATAAAGTTAGCAATTGACATTGTGACCACAGGATTTTTTTTTTTTTTTAAAGAATGAGCCGTGCAGTGAAAAGGTATATTTAGAGACAAGAAAGATAAAAGGTCATTTGATTGACAAGCATGATTTGTGGTTCAATCAGTTACATTTAGACTGCTATGTCTTATTCACTGAAAGTACAAACATCCTTCAATTTTATCACAAAGCTTTTTCTACCTTAGTGAACTATTGCTGTGTCACCTAACTGGTCAGACTTTAGAAAACTGAACCCAGTTTTGCATTTAGGCATATTTCTAAATCTAAGGAACCCCAAAATACACTTGAAAGACTAGAAATGTAGCCTGAAATGTTGTGACCATCAGCTGTACAAACTATGATAGAAATAAGATTATGGAAGCTAAACAATGGAGAAACAGCA
Source organism: Carlito syrichta (assembly GCF_000164805.1). Lineage (NCBI taxonomy): Eukaryota > Metazoa > Chordata > Mammalia > Primates > Tarsiidae > Carlito > Carlito syrichta. The sequence goes on from NW_007248617.1 coordinate 109,628, forward strand.
CAGAGGCACCTAGCAATTAAGTTAAATGTATGTGAGTCAGTGAAAGAAACAGAAAAGGTAATTGAAATATAATCTATGTTAGTGGCATAGTCAGTATAGAGAACTTTTTTTTTTAAAGTAGGAAATGAAAGCTACTCTGCTAGGTACTGAAACTCTATATTGCTATTAAGTTTTATTGGAATGGTTAGCATCTTAGGAAGTGCTGGAGGCACAAAGAATTCTGGTTTTTAGAAGTGAAAATGTGGCACAATTGTTCCATTAGTCTCTCATTTTTAATGGCTTTTCAGTGCTTTCTGAAGCATTCAGAAAAGCACCTTTATATTAGAGTAAATGACCAACCTCTCCGACCAGCTGCTCTCAGTCTTTCACAACACAGAGTATTCCATAGAAATCTAAATATTGGTTTCTGATGGGAAATTCAGACATGCTATTAACTCATACTTTAAAATGCTTGCCATTCTGATTGTACAATTTGAAGGAATTTTGGTGTCTTCTGAAATGTGAGGTTTTTTTTTTTTAATGCATGAAATCGTACAAGATGTAAGTTTGCTTTATATAGACTCCTAGAATTTTAGATGTGGTAGCAATCTAGTTACTAAAATACCTAGATATTTTACAAATGAGGAAACTGAAACCGAGACAGGTTAAAATGAATGGCTATCATATAGTGGGGGGAAAAGACAGGTTTTACATTTAGACAGACCTGAGGCTGAATTTCAAGTTATTCCAGCTTTGTTTCTTCAGACAAATCTTTCAAATTCTTAAAGCTTTGACCTTTTGCTCTATAATCTGTAAGTGGCCCTGAGCTAATTAAATGGTTAATGTTGGTTCCTATTGTTTTTAAGCTTAATTAACATACAAGTAAGTAGTAAGCTTAATTAACATATAAGATGCACATATTTTAAATGGACCATTAGATAACTTTTATATACCTATATGCCAGTAAAACATTCAACATAAGAAACTTCTCCATCAACCCTTCCCATGCTTCCCTGCCCTCTCCTCCATTCCCCAAGCAACTACTGATGTTTTTATTTTCTCGAATTGTATATAAATACTACCACATAGCATATATTCTTTTTTGTGTGTTTTCTTTCACACAACAAAATTATTTTGAGATCCATTTTTGTATATATCAAGAGTTCTTTCATTTGTATTGCTGAATTGTGTCCATTGTATGAATATACCCACAATTTGCCTATCCATTCTATTGTCAATGAGCATTTGGGTTGTTTTCAATGTCTGGTCATTATAAACAAAACTGTTCTGAAATTTTATACAAGTCTATATATGTAAATGTATTTATTTTTCTCTTAGAAGTAGAATGACTAAATCGTTCTTTAGGAATTTCTTCTTAAGAGACTGCCAAACTGCTTTCCAAGGTGGTTGAACCCTTTTACATTCCCACCAAAAATGTATGCACATTCCAGTTGCTTCAGTGCCTAGTCAACCCTTGATGTCATCGGTCTTTTAAATTTTGACATCCTGGTGGGTGTGTAGTACTATTGATTATGGTCTTATATTGCATTTCCTTAATGACAAATGATATTGAACATCTTTTCAAGTACTTATTTGCCATTCTTTTTTCTTCTTTGGTGAAGTGTCAAATCTTTGTCCCAAATTTTAAAATGTGGGTTGCTTTCTTATCACAAAAATTTGAGTTCTTTATATATTGTGGATAGAAGTATTTTTATTACATATATGATTTCTAAATATTGTCTCCCTGTCTGTGTCTTATTGTTTCATTTTCTTAACAGTGTCTTTCAAAGAGCAGAAGCTTTAAATTTTGATGTTCAATATACCCGTTTTTTCTTCTGTGGGTTGTGCTTTTTGTATCATGTCTAGGAAATCTTTGCCTAACCAAATATCACAAAGATTTTCTCATATGTTTTCTTCTAGAAGTTTTATGTTTTATGTGAGATATCTGATCTATTTTCAATTAGGTTTTGTGTATTGTATAAGTCATGAATAAAGTTTATCTTTTATATGTCTATTCAGTTGTTCAATAACATTTATTGAAGACAGAATTCTTTTGCTACTGAACTGATCTTACACCTTTGTTGAAAATCAAGGTGCCATATACTTATTTCTATACTCTTGATCTGTGCCATTGATCTATTTGTCTATCTGTTTGCTAATAGCATAATGTCTTGATTACTGTGGATTTATAATTAGGGTTGAAATTAGGAAGTATTTATCCTTCAACTTTGTTCTTTTTTTTCAATGTTGTCTTTGCTATTCTAGATTCAGGCCATTGCCTTTTGACTCACAGTCTGAAGTAAGGAGGCTGAGACTTGTCTCTGTATCTGTTAAACCTTAACCCAGTGCTCATTTCACTATCCCACATAAACCACGAATCTCCATTAAGAAAAAGACAGGCAGGCAGAAAGAAAAAGAGAGAAACAACAAGAGGTAGAGAAAGACAGAGAAAGAAAGGGAAAGAGGTCATTTGGTCTTGTCATATGTAAAAGAGTTCTTAAAAAAGAATAATTTGGAGAATAGTAAGCAATAAAAATTAAAACCGAATAGAAAATATTCTTTAACCAATTGTTTAGTTCAACTAATTTGCATGAACTATGATTTCTAAGGAGAAGCCAAGAGCTTTTTGCCATTTTGCCTTTTATCAGCCTTATTATTTTGTATTACTTTGATTCCCTTATTTATCAGTTTCAGCCCAGCTGATTACTAATTTTCAATTGCAGATGAGTTCTTTTTCAAGGCTCATGTTTTAATTTCCTCAACATTTCATCCAACACTGCATGGTCACCATCTATTGACAACAGAGAGCAACACCATCTATTGACAACAGAGAGCAACAGCTTAGTGCCGGTCTATGGGGAGTGTCTGTTTCCCACTCACCTGCTTGATGAGGCTTTTTCTGTGAATTGCCTGCCTTGAAGACAGCCAGCCAACAATACACGTAAATCCTGATTAGTAGAATATGAAACAACAGAAGGACTGTTTTACTTCCAGTGTCTTCACCTTGAATTATCGTTATGAATAACATTTGTCTAGTATTCATTTTGTAATGTTTTATAATAAATGTAATAATATTTTTATTATAATCATATTAATGCCATCAATACTGCTTGCCATAAGCAAGGCACTACTTTTTTCCAACATATGAAAGTACCACCAATAAGCCATTGTCTGCTAGGAATATAGTATATATATTTTTTTATGTAATGAGAATATATATCCACAATCCTTCCACATGCTTATTGAGTTCCCTTTGTGCTAAAGGTAATCAGGTCTTTCCAACATGATGATTTTAGAACTTCCTGAGAGTGATGATAGTTATTGTCACCTGGGAGGTCACCAAGCTGAATGACAGAGATGATGTGGGACCCTGCTCTTAGTGTCATGTGGGTGAAATATATTGAGATGAGTATGTTGTCTGTGAGAATGGTTGCAGAGTGTATAGATGGTAACAGAATAAAAACTTTTTCCATCACATAAATTCCCTGATAGCAAGAAACTGTGCTTTCTTGTGGCAACTGTACCCCAGTCCCTTAAGACAGCCCTCACACACTGTAGGTGAGCAACATTATCACTGAACAAAGGAATACAAATTCAAGTCAGGTCAAGGGATCAATGAAATATTTATGTGGTTGGGACTTGGTTAGTCATATCTCCTACCCTGAAAGAAAAGAAAGAACTTTCACTGTCAGTCATCTTTATGGACAATGACAAACAGGTATGATTTTTCCCCCAGAGTAGAGATTCTCATACTGGTCTCTGGGAAGATGAGACAATTTTCAACATTGTATGGATGGAAAAATTCATGCTTTCCTAAGAGTCTCAGGGTTGGTCATAGAGGCTAACTGTCATAATCTAGTGCCAACATAGTTTTATTTTTTGTTTAAAATAGGAATTTGAGGATCTAAAGTATGTGAGCTAGATGTGAGGAATATTGTGAAATTCTTTCACACAATATTTGTCATCGTTACACAAAAAATGGTGGGAACAGGAAGAAAAAAGAATGTGAGTCCATCACTGGTACCTGTAGGGGTTGAGATCTAAGTGTGGCAAAGCTCAGCCCCCATTCCTCCAAGGGCCACAAGGTCTCTCCTATGGTAGCTCCTAGCCGCCTTCCCTGTGCCCCCGCTGTCTTCCACACTCTCACCTGCTGCTAATCATGTACCCCATTCCCCACAAATACCCCCCTCAGTCCCTTCTGTGCCTGCCCCTCAGACAGCTCCCTCCTGACCAGTGCATTTCCCTATAAACTCTGCCTGTTTTTCCCCTCTGGGCCTTCATTGGAACCAGGCCATCCCACAAGGAAAACCTTCCTCTGCTTTCTGTCTTCTTTTCCGCATCTCCCAGGCCCTCAAAATCAGGCTGGTGTCTTCTCAGCCCACAATTTTCTCTTCAAGACCAGTATTTCCCTCTTGAGCCCTAGACTCTTATGAGCTTTATGTCATTTGTATTAACCACCTTCTTTCCCTCTTCATCATGCAACATTGGGTCTCCTGGTAATTCTCTCTAAGTCACTAAGCTCTATCTTCCTAAAATTCTCGTCTCCATCCCTGTGACCAATCTGACCCTACATGAACCCCTGCCTCTGCCTCCTCTGTAACTGTGCCCAGGCAGCTAGACAGAGCTAGAAATTATTACACAACCAGGCTCACTCCCATTTTACTTTAAATTGCTCATCAGATGTGCACTCTGCACTGTCTGGGGTCATATTACTCCTCTCTGGTTGCCCAATTTTCTGTGCTTCTAGGAAACCATTTGTATCTTGACCTCTGACCTCTGTAACTTCTCCTCTCACTGTACACATCTTTTTTTTTTAATGTAAAATGAGAAAGCAGAAGCCATCAGACAGGTCTTTTCTCATTGCTTTACAACCACCTCCTTGATGTTTGCATCCATTACAAGATCCTGTTCTATTACAGTGAGAGAATCGTCCCCGCTCCAGGTCAAGGTCAGCCTCCTGGGGCACAGGCTCCCACAACCACTTGTCTCCCTTAGAGACTGGCTTCATTCGTCATCTGCTCTCAAGTCTTTGTCAACTCTTCTCTGCTACATCTCCTCCTACATGTCACAAACATGCTCTACTTCTCCCTTGCTCAGTAAGCAAATCAATAATAGCAAGCAAAAGCCCACCCACGAGCTTCTTATCTCCCCTCAATTCCTATTCAAATTCTTTATCCCTCTTCATACTTCTAGGTGTGGTCACCACGTGCTATCTCCCCATTCGCTGCCCATTCCTTGTTCTCTCATTCCATTCTGCCCTGTGGTCCCTCTATTCTACTGGCATATCCCACTGGATAAGATAATGAGCAGCAACACCAGTTGATAATAACAGAAAGACTGCATGCTCCTATGGGCTTCTGGATCTCCATGCCCTCTTGGTATTCCTGCCCCTCCATGACAGCTTCTTCTCAGTCCTCTCCATTGACTTCTCTTCAACCAGTCTTCTAACTCCCAGACAGCTACCATGCATCAGTGTTACCTTGAATATCATTTATAAACTCATGACTTCTGCATTTATATGGAAGTTTTTGAAGTCTCCTCAGAACTTCCAAACTGCATACTACACTGACTTCCTTGAACACTACACTTGGATCCTCAAAGGCATCTCAAACTTAGCTCTTCTCAAAATCCATCTTGAATCTGACTGTCCCATGCACACCCTCCAAATCTCACCCACTAACACTCTTCCCCATATAAGTCAATGTTACCATTGTGGGGTGTGGAATGAAATACTGCCTATGGGGTACAATGTACACTGTTCAGATGATGGGTACACTAAAAGCCCAGATTTCCCTACCATACAGTTTATCCACATAACACAACTGTCCTTGTACCCCTAAACCCATAAAAATAAAAAAAATGTAACTGAAAGGACAGACCAAGAGCAGGAAGCCATTTTTTATCCTGTTCTTAAACCCTAACACAATGATGGGAAAGTAGGGGCTATGTTTTGGAGAACTGCATCCTTTAGGTAAAGATTAACTTTGCCGACTTTGTCTTTTCAGAAACACAGACTTTCTAGTACCAGGCATCAGAGGTAGTATGTTAGCTTGCCTAGAGTAAAGGGAGTTTACAAAGGCTAAAACATCATGCATTAGGCAAAAGTTATGCAAATCACAAAATTTGTGGTTACAAAAGTTATGCAGGCTGCAGGACTTGTGATCACTTAGAGCGGGGAATGATTGGGCACTGTCTACAGGGAAGTCAAGGATTCCCGGTGCTGCCTGCTGGGAATGCATAGGAGATAAGGGGAAGCATACCTTCCATTAGCTCTAAGATATGTTATTCAGGATTGTACAGGAGTACGGGGATCCTTAATACACCCTTCTCTAGGGGCAGTGATAATGCAGGCGGACATTAGTGGATCTCTGTGTCACAGGGTCTCCAAGACATTTGCAGATGATCAATAAGTAAGTCAAGGCAGTCACACCTACCTGATTGCAACACCTCCAAGGGAAGAAATTTAAGCTGGGACTCAGGGGGCTACAGTGCCACACTCGTCTAGAGCGTAGGCCTGCTACAGGGCCACACTCATCTAGAGAGTAGGCCCGTTTCCTGTCTATGAGAAGTGAACTTTTCATTTAAAAAAGTCTTTTCTTCTTTCACCTCTTTGTGTTTTACAATTCTTCGCATTACTCGGATCTCTGGTCACCAGCACACACCTCCGGCACACCAGCTCTGGGGGTGCTGTGCCCCTCTTTCTCCCCATCCATCCATCTACCCTCACCCTATCTATACACCAGCAGTAACTTAAAAATAAATAAAATTTAAGAACAAAAATAAATAGAAAATATAACGAAAAAGCATATAGAAAGAAAAGTTTTATGGTCATATAGGGAAAGGATAATTAATTACTAAAAGATATTATTATGTTTCTGGGAAAAAAATGTTACCATTGTCCATGTTGACAGCATAATTGTGAGCACCATTTCTGGTCCCCCTGATAATCCATCACCAATTCCTGTTGATTCACTCTTCCCGAGTATCTGAGATATTTTTGGTTCCCTCCATCTCTGGGCCACTCCCCCAGTCTAAGCCTTTACCATTTGTTGCTTCAATTACTGCAAAAATGGTCTCTCCATGTCCTCTCCTGTATAAACTACAATTCATTTGCCACACACAAGGCAGAGTGAAGTTTTAAAAATGTAAGTTAGAATTCCCTGTCCCAAATTGTTTCCTTAAGAAAAAAGGAAAACTCTTCATAATGTTCTACAAAGACCTACATTTTCTTTCATGTCTCTCTTTCCCTTGCCTGCCCTACTACAGTCATAGTGACCTCCTTTCAAATCCTCAGGGAGCTGGGCAGTCTTCCAGTGCAGGGCCCTTTTTAACTTTTTATTTTACTGTACAAATGTTCATTGTGCAGGTACCCTTGTTGATGAGGTTTGCCCCCCTCTCCCCTGGCAGTTTCCCACTACTACCAATCCCTTTCTTATAGTATTATGATAATTGTTCAAGCTCCACAGTGCAGGGCCTTTGCACATTCTCTTCTGCTTGTTCAATGTCCCCTTTTTCTCCCCTGCTGTGTAGATAGCTCCTTCTCATCCTTCAAGTCCACATTCATAGGTCCTATTTGTTTGTAAGGTCAACAACATCAGCCTAGGTGACCAGCTAACATTATTGGTTGTATGGTACCAGCTACATCACTGCTGCTCTTACATTCACTTCCACATATCCCGGGCTTGAAATAAAGATACTGTACTCTATACAGTACTATACAGTAAAGTACACAAAAGCACAACCACCTGTAGAGGATGCACCCATATGACAATGTATACCAGACTTGTGAACTACATGACTGTACATGTAAATGTACATTTGCATCTTTGAAAGTTTGCAAGTTGAAAGTTCATATGTAGGGGACTTACTGCACACATAGTCCTGGTACCTGGTCATGACTTGCTATTTGTTTTCTTTATACCTCTTATAATAATTTGCAATACTTATTTATGTGTGGGTTTATTTGATGGCATCCCCTGGGAGGAAGGGACTTATGTCATCTTACTCACAGTTGAATTCTCAATGCTTGTCACCATGTCTTCAGCCACACAGTAGGAGCACAACAAAGATCAGTTGAATTATTCAATACAAATAAATATCTGATAGAATTTGGACTTTTAGTGTTTATGCTGCCATAGCTCTTAACTTATTTTATGATTGTGTAATTTTATGTTCTCACACACTTTTAAAGCCATCAACATATTTTACAACTTAAATATCAGCATGAAATTTACAGGTAATCATAAATTTGTAATGCAGTACAGATTTAGAGCTAGATAACAAACCAAGCTATTATTTGAATTTCAAGAATGGGAAGGCTTTAATATTTGATAGGCACTGAGTGTGCCAAGCTACTCAACTGGCTAATAGAATTATGATTGATAGGCAATGTGACAGGAGCATCATTCCTGCCTTTCACCTGGAGGAAACCAAACAGAGAAGACGATTTACCTAAGAGAGATTTATTCATCTTGTCCTTGTAGATGTTGACCAAGGTAGGAAAATTATAAAATTAGGGCAAGAAAATAGACCTGTGTGAATGACATGTATTCAAAAACCCACATGTTTTACATTATTTGTAAATTGGTTCTGTTGAACTTTTTTTTGTTTTAAACATTTTGCCGGTAATTGTTATTTGTGACATGAATGGCTCATCTCCAATGAAATAAAAAATTATGTATAAGATATTTAGGAATAACCACAGTTAATGTTCAACCAAATGTGCCTTTAAGAACAGCGATTTCAAATAAAAGTCCATCTGAATTTTTTACATATTTCAATCATTTCCATATTGCTATTTCTCTGACACATTGCATTGCTTTTGAATGACTAACTCTAAAATATTTTGTATAGTATTTGGTGTACCTAGAGCCTTACCTTCTTGCACTATGATGGTCATACCAGACTGTTGACTCATCTGTTAAATCAATTCAAATGACAGAATGTTCAATACTGACTTTTTAAAATATTAACTCACTTATGGATTTAGCAGGGAGAAAAAAATGCTATTTGAAATCATTTCTAGCTATTTGAAATCACCAGCCCTTCCAACTTATTAGTTTCAACAATTATTCAGAAATAGAAGTCAATTAGAAGTTCCAATAGAAAGCATGAAAAGAAATTTCCCTCGGGAATAAATGTGTTACTTGGTATTGTTGCTAAGTCAATTAAATTAGAGCCCAAATTTTGCTACGATATAAAAAATCTCAACATGTCTGGGTAATAAGAAAAAAGAATGGGCTTACAGGCCTCACAAGTTAGGCAGTAAAACGATTTTATACTAACTTTAAAAAAATAATATGACCTATATTTGTGCTATTTTCATTAATATCCTATTAATTTAAAATATGTCAGTCAAGTTATATTCCTTCAACTGGGCTATTTCTATATTTATAGAAAGGAATTAGCTATCATAACAAAAGAAGTGTGAACACAGAAGAATGTAGAATTGGCATTTTAGACAAACATGGCAATGGCAGGCTTTTAAAAAATAAAAAATCAGTTGAGTTTAACTTTTTGTGTTTTTTAAAGCATTCTGGCTGTCACTGCTTGTAAGTGAGAGATGAAGAAAAGGGTGAACGAATGGATGGTGAAAGGGGAGCAGCTGAGCCCCACCTTAGAGGAATCTAGAATGTACCACAGGATAGCAGGGAGGGGATTTTGTCTTCTTCCCTCTTGGCAATAAGAAGTTCAGATGAAGAGAGCCAGCAAGCCCAGGTCCTTGATGAAATTTCCATTACTGGAGTTGAAGATTTCGTGAAGATGTGATGTATTAAAATCTACCGTACCAAACATCATCTCTTCTACTCAGAAATCCATCCTGCAGATTATCACTTTCCTTCCTCCATAAAAGCACTAAAATAACTGAAGATGGTGGCTCAAGCCTATAATCCCAGCACTTTGGGAGCCTGAGGCAAGAGGATTGCCTGAGTTCAGGGAGACCTCACTTCTACAATAAACCAAAAAATTAGCCAGGTGTAATGGTATATGCCTGTGGTTCCAGCTACTTGGAAGGCTGAGCCAGAAGCTCACTTAGAACAATAGGTCAAGGCTGTGGTGGCCGTAAGCATGCCAATACCCTCCAGCCTAGGTGACAGAGTGAGACTTTGATTAAAAAAAAAAAAAAAGCACTAAAATGATGAATAACCTAACAGATGCAAATGATGTTTGATTACATACTTATATATATGAGGTATATGATTATAGACATACATATATGTACCTACAGGTATCCTTACATGCATGCATGCATACCAGCACTCTGCTTGTTGCTCTGTGGTTTGCAAAGATAGATGTGGCATGGCTTCCTGCCTTCCCAGGTTTCAGTCTTGTCGGAGAAACAAGCTGTGCCCTTCAAGGTGAGATAAGGTTATGGTAGATGTTACCATGAACCAGATTGATGCATACAGACTTAGCAACACACGGTGAGGCTGAGGTGCCTGCCAGTTCCCTGGTCCTGAACACTTACTGCAAAAAATCATCTGTTCAACAAGTGTGAAGAATCCCTCCCCTTGCTTCTGCCCAACCCTCCATCTCGCCCAGCCTAGGACTCTATTTCACGGCTGCCTCCTGGTTGGTTTGCTTCATTCTGTCTGGTCCTCTTTTCATGCTTTGTAGGGTGTACATGGCCAGCAAGAGAGACCTCTGAGAATTTCTACTTTAAGCTTTTGACTGAAAGATACTTCAACAGAACAAAGGGCCCCCCTTGCTTTCAACTCTCAACAACTCAAGCATAAGGGACATTCTCTTAGAGGTGAGGACCCCCAAGCAGCAGTGGCATATGTCTCTCTATGCACTTGGAGGCGTCTGTCCAAAAGCCCCTTCTCAATTTGCCTTACTGAAGGAACCTGCAGGAAGTAGCTGACCCTCAATGAATGCCTCTCTCAGTGGCCCAGCAGGCTCCCATTGACTGGACCGAGATGAGAAAGCCAGCATTGCCTCCTCGGGAACCCCTTTCCATGGACAGATGGAATGAGCACCTGACTGTCCATTGTAGGCAGCCACCCAGGCCCTTTAGAAAGAGGAGCTGTTTTTTCTAAGCAAAACTCAAAGCACGAATGGGAATGTTATGCCAATATTTTCTTTCCATTACTTTTATGTTCTCTACACAGGAGCATAGGAAAGTTTATAGTGTGAGTTTCATTTTTATGTACATATTGTAGAACACAGACAAATGTAAAAGAGTAATTCAGGATTGACAAACAGACAAAAAAGGTGTATCTCTGTCACTCAACTGATATATCTTTTATTCTATTTACCAATGTTTTTGAATAAGTATATTGCACCCATCACTAATACACATAAAATGTCTTCCATGCAGGTGTGGGTTGTAGAAGCAGCCTCAAAGTTTGGAAAAACATATGCAGTGATGTCCCAATTCTGCTGTAAGTGGGGCCTGGCACTGGGGAGTCCTAACTGGAGCTGGAGGACAGCATGGTGCCGTTTCCTTTCCAGGGTGGGCTGTGGTAGGGAAGCCAAGACCTCAACTCTCTAATACACCTGACTCGAATGCCGCATAAAGACAAGAATGACAAATCCCCCAAATAAATCCACATAATCCACCTCATTCAGGTTACTTTCTCTTCTTGGCATAGTTAAGGATCATGGTGTTCAGCACCTCCATGAAAAGCGTGAAACCTGCATTAAGACACGTTTGTTAACTATGTGCTCACAATAGCCGTTGGAGAATTCCACCAAATTCCATTAAATTCTGGTACTCTGCTCAGTAAATAGCCATGAAAACACCATGGTGCTTAGAGCAAATCCTCAATCCCCTGCTAACACCTTATATTACAACCGTCTAATTACCATGTTTTGCAGTAACCTTGTGGGACTTCCACAGGTAATTAGAACTCCAGAGCTTTTCTGCAGTAATCCAGTGAGGACCTCTTAACTACAAAGGATTATGCACTGCTAATATTGTCGTGCCCACGTGTTTTCTACAGTTAATTGTTTCAATTAATATTTGGCTGCTCTACAGAATTTCATGCGGCTTCCTAGCCTGTGACAGTTCATGAGTCAACTCTGAAGTGAGTACGTTGCTTTCGTGACATCCTCTCTCTTCGATTTTATTTTCAGCAACCAGTATCTGATGAGAGAAAAAGAAACATACCACTTCACTTGCCTTTTCTTTATTTGAATTCAGGATGATTTCTCTTCAGTTTCTCTTTAGGCAAGCAAGTGCACGTCTACAGTGGTCATCACCTCATCATCCCTGTCAGAGAAATCTCAAAAGAGAGGAATGAGAACTTGAGGACAATTTCTTCTTGCCATGATTTTAAAAAATTTATTCCAGGCAGCTGGCATTTACAGGACAGAGTCCTTGTTTTTTAAAAAAAATTTTTGACTCGTCAGAGCTCAGCCCATAGTACATGCTCAATAAATGCCCGTGCCCATAACTCAACAAACATTTTTATTCTGCCAGTATTTACATATAGCAAGATCTCAGTAAATGCTTGCAAGTTAATTTAAAATGTTTTTTACAATAATATGGTAATGAGCTGACACCCCAACAGAAAATTGGAGGTTTAGAATTACAATTATATTTATGGGTAAGAGTTTTGCTAAGGAAGTCACATGTCAGCTTCAAGATTATACACACATGCATATATATACATTATAATATATATAATATATTATACTATATATGGCACAGCAAAAAATACCTTAACCCGATAATTACAATCTTCTTAACTTCCGGGTTGATTTTTCTCCATCCTTATTTTCTTGTCTTTCTCCTTGTCTTGTTTTAAATGTATGAGCCTGTGTATTTGGCTTGGGGAAAACTATGGGGGCTGGGTGGAAAATTCTGGACTCAGATCCAGCCAGTTAACCTCTACTTAAAAGTAAGGGTTTGTCTTCTTGGCCAAGGGTCTCCTTCTGTGGACAGACCTCATAGCTGGGTCTCTTAGAAGTCTTAGTCAATAAGCGTTCCCTCTTAGAGTAACCCTGAGAAAGCTCTTCACGGAAAGCAGTGCCGCACAGGGAAAGGACCTGGGTCTTGGTGACAGAGAGACTTGTATTTGAATCTTAGTTTCACTTTAGGAAATAAAGTGGCCTTCCAGTCCATTATTTCATCAGTAAAATGGGAATGGTTACACCTAGTTCATGGAGAGCAGTGCGACATACACAGGGACCTGCCTGGGTCATAGGACGTTCTTAACGAATGTGAGCACCTTCTTTTTGCATTCCAGCCCCAGACTGCCTTGTCCTCTGGCACAATGAGGCTCCTCTCCCCTTCTGGTCACAGGCCCCCACGGGGCGGGGTCACTGAGGATGCCCTGAGAAGGCTCTCAGGCCCAGGCCCAGGGAAGTCTGGAAGACACCTCCTCTCAGCTTCATCATATTACAGTCCTAATTGAATACACACCAGGCTGCAGCAACCACGCGTTGTGTCTAATTGCCTGGAAAATAATGAGCACTTGTTCTTCCTGTCAGACTGTGTGGAGACATCAGACATTCGCCCATCCTTGATCCCACCTGCAATCCTCCTCTTGCCATCTGCCTTCCCAGGGTCTCCCCTCTAATCTGGAAAGCTCATTCTGCCATGGAGCCTCAGTTCCTGTCAATAGGGTGTTGGCTGTAAGTTTCCCCTGCTGCTGCCTGGTGACTGAATTCAAAACTTGCCCCAGTCGGTACCTAAGCCTATTTCCTCACAAGAAACCCCATTTTTTTTCTTCCGTCTTCTTTATGAACAATTTTACTCTAAGGTTGTTTCTTTATTTATAGTCTGTTTCTAGGCCCAGGTATGTGTAATGCATATTGTTTTCTGTAATTTTATTGGCATGATTTATGGAAAAGAAGGGTAGTTCATTATTATGTTGAGGAATTAAGTCTACTACTTTATATAAAATCAAAGCTATAGAAGAGAAAATCTAGTCAACTTATCAAAACATAAAACTTTGAATAAACAATTTTTATGACCTTCAGGAGGAAATTTTTGTGATAGTTTCTGTCACAAAATATCACTAACTTTTTTTATCACACTGGTACCAACTGGACATCAACTTGGTTAGATATTGTTAATATTACAAAATTAAGAAAATTGTGAATTTTTTAAATATTAATGAATTGACACTAAATTTCTCTGCATTCCAAAATCAGTTTGTTTACTTTTCCATAAAAAGTTAAGCATCTCAAGTATTCTTAAAGATTTAAGTATTTCAATTTATCAAGTTTTTTAAGAAATGAAGATTATGGTGTTTATATTGAAAACCAAGTAAAAATAGCATCTCAAAACAATAATCAACAGTGACCCTTACAGAATGATATGTTTTCTTAACTGATGAACTAAAAAAACCCTAGCAAAACAGTAGATAATAGTTGATTTTTAGATCTTTTGTTCTCATTTGCTTTGGAACTCAAATAATGAAAGCTTTATTCCAACTGGCTCCTTAAAAAGCTCAGTGCTTCCTTCTAAAGCAGGTCACTGTCAGTCCCTGTGAAGATCGGGATGGGGCTAGGGACAGGAATGCAGTGATTTCCTCAGTCACAAGCTGGTATCTGTCTCTCATTGTATTCTATTATTCAGAAAGCCATCATTGTTGTTAAATCACAAAATTTTCTCCACCCTGGTGCTGCTGACTGTGCTTATCTTGAAAAACATAACCTTTCCTTATTTTTAAAGGTGCAACCCTCTCTAAATCTGATTCCTCCTGCGATGATAGAATAAAAAGTCCAGCAGTAGCAAACTTAGGAAATTTACATGCCCCATAACCTATACTGCACCTTTGAGAGTCAAGCAAATCTCTGACCAAACAAGCAGACCCCAGCCTACCCTGGAAGGGCGGTGCGAGCCCCCCTACCCCTCCACCCCCTGTACTCCCCTCCCCTACCCAGTCCAGCAGCCTCCCAGCTCTTTCCCTGGGCTTTGCCTCACTGCCTTACACACTTGGAACCACCACGCTTCCATGTGGCTTACTGTCACTGGGTGGTTCAGAGTCCTCCTGCCTCCTCTACAAGGTGATTAGCATGGATCTGCAAACTCAGGTGTCCTTATGCACCAGCTGGAGAGTATACAACTGCCTGCAAGGCATTCACATTCCCACCGCAAAAGAGTCTGCACCCTCAATCTTGGGTCACCAGCATTCTCAGGCAGCCAGTGGGGCACGCCTGCCCTATGCCGTTGAACTGCACAGTTTGCACCCAGGCTTTCTTCTCTCCTCTCCCTGACTATGATTCCACTCCTGGGTTCCCCGTTAGGAAATGCTTTCGGCCTTGCTTAGAACTGCTTATCCTTCCAGGGCTCTGGAAAGCCCACCTCCTCCATGAAGCCTGCCCTGACTTCATCTATTCCCCCACCCCCATCCCACCCCTCAAGGGTACCCTGTGGAAACATGGACACAATAATACCCCATTTTACCGTTTTATGTCTCCTGATTTTATTATCAATTCCTTAAAGGGAAAAAGCAGATCTACTATAACTTCTGTATATACACAATATCTTTTTAGTCCTGTATATATTAAAATCAGAGCTTGACGTTAAAATCTGAGTTCTGGAGTCAGACTCCCTGTGTTCAACTCCTGCTCCACTACTTACAACCGTGTGCAAATAGGCATCTTTTGTAACCTTTCCTTGGTTTTCTCATCTACCAGGTGGATATAATATTAACAGCAACCCTTTAGAGGCATTTGAGACAATTAAGTGCTTAGAGTAGTGTCTGGTAAACACGCAGTCATGTGAACCATGTTTATCACTGAAATTAAATGAGTGATACTGGCTTTTGTTACATCCTGAGCTATCGTCTCCAGTGAAAGGTACCTTCTTGGACTGGATTTTCATTTAGTCACTTGACAAACCTGTTGGAGCACACCTGCCCACATATTATTCTCAAAGCTAGGAACACACGTATAGGTGAAGGAAACACCAGAATTCAATGCTGCTTAGGGAGTTTTCAGCTTTGTGGCCTTGACCATGTTCATCAACTTCCTAGTCATTATTTCCTATTATTAGGAAAGTTAATATTATTTCCAATTCATTAATCTATTCTTTAGAGACTGAGAATTAGCAATAAGGTCTGCAAAGCTAGCAGCAGATTGTCGCAGGTACTCAATAGGAGGTCATTTTATTATGGAAAAGAGCCCTGGTGCTTCTCTGTGCTGTATTGTGATCTTGCCTCTCCTTTTTTATTGTTTCTGGAAGTTTTGTGGTGACTCACAGTGTGACTCAACCCAAGGGAGCATCCGAACCCTCCACTCACACCTGTGCGGTGTGGTTAATTGGAAACTTTAATGTGGAGCTCGGAAAGTTTTAGACACAAAATACATTTCATGAGTTTCCAAATGGAAGAGTGTTACACCAGTTTATGAAAAAAGATAACAATAAAATAATTAACAAAATAAAGTTAGTTGTTATAGAATGAATATTTACAGTGACTTTCAAAAAACATACATGCAAAAACAAAACAAAAAAATGAACAGTACTTTCATATGAAGTAGGCTTCCCAAGACAAAGAGGCTGAGTGAGATCAGTCCATCCTTGTGTCCAATAGTCGTTTGACCATCATAATGTCTTCTCCACTCGGGCCTTATCATGGCAGTGACACTGGACAAGCATTTCTCCCAGATCTGTGGGGATCTTGCCACCTAAATGATGAAGAATGCCTTTCTGGAAAGCCAGACAGTCTCTCCAACATGACACTGTCAGGCACACAGACATTGTCTCCAGGCAGATTTCACCACCAGATACTTTGATCCTTGGATTCTTAGTTCAGGATGAGGTAGCCACCTTCAGCCTTTGTGTCAGCTCCTTTTTGTTTCTTTACCTGTCCTTGATTTTTTGCTTCCATTGTCTTGTTAGTGTTAGAGATTGTTTCTATTCCCAGACTTCATTTCTGAGGGCTTTGACTCAGGTCCTCAGAGAAACAATTAGATGTCATGGCCACTGAATAAATCCATTGAATTACCCTTATATGAATCCAAGCTGTTGGAGAAATTGTCTAATTAGTTGGCATATGCCTTTAAACTTTTTAGAGTAGGTAGAGTCGCCTGAATGACCTCAAGGATAATGTCAAAAGTTTGGAACCAGTGTGAACTCTAGCATAGACGAAATTAAGAATGAAAATAAATGTGTGACTGTGGACACGCTGGCAAATGTATTTGGTAAAATCTGGGCTTATATGATAGTCGTCAGTTACTTGTACATTTACCCAGTTGTTCCTAAATTAGCTTCATGAATATTTTAAAGCAGCAGTACTCAACCTTTTTGGCAACAGAGACTGGTTTCGTAGAAGACAATTTTTCCATAGACTGGAGGGGTGGAGAGGGAGATGGTTTTGGGATAATTCAAGCACATGCATAACATTTATTGTGCACTTTATTTCATTATTGCTATATTGTAATATATAATGAAATACAGGAGGTGAGAGGGCTCCCAACCAAGGATGGTGGTCTTCCACCCTTTCAACTGCCAAAGTGCAGCTAATTTTTAAAGTAACAGTTTCTCTTTTGTATTACATTAAAATTAACAGGGTAAAAAACTACAGGGGTTGCCAAAAAATATATACAAATTTTAAGTATGCTATTCATTAAAAGAGGGCGGTAATTCAATGAATGCTAGCATCACCATGCAACAGGCAAGACAGTCAAAGAAAATGGGGGAAGCATATTTGAGCGAACGTCACACTACACATTGCCACCATAATTTAATTCACCTTCTAAAAGTAAGACATAGATAACATCTCTTAAAATGTGTATACATTTTTTTGGCACTCCCTGTAATTATACAACTCACCATTAAAAAAAAATATGAGGCACAGATGAAAGTGGTAAATAAAATAATGGGTAAGCAAGATAAGGACTAAAATAAAGCCTTTCATCAGATGCAGCTGTACGATTGAAGTACACCAACTCATTTGCCACTCACTGATAGAGTTTTGATATGAGTCCTCAAGCAATTGATTTATTACAGTCTGTGCAGTCAAACCTCACTGCTAATGTTAATCTGTATTTGCAGCCACTCCCCAGTGCTAGCATTGCTGCCTCAGCTCCACCTCAGATCATCAGGCATTAGATCAGGGAGCGTACAACCTAGATCCCTGGCATGTACAGTTCACAATAGAGTTCATGCTTCTATGAAAATCTAATGCTGCCGCAGATCTGACAGAAAGCGGAACTCAGGCAGTAATGCAAGCAATAGGGAGTGGCTATAAATACAGATAAAGTTCTACTCACTTGCCTGCCACTCACCTCCTGCTGTGCAGGCTGGTTCCTAACAGGCCACAGACTGGTACCGGTGGTCCTTGGCCTAGGAGTTGGGGACCCCTATTTTAAAGCCTCCAGACCATCAGTGCAGTCCGTCCAGACAATGAGACAATTTGTGCCTATGAAAAGCCCACCTATTCCCTGGATCAAGATGAAATCTATCTTGTCTGTTTCTCGATCACACAGGCCTACCATCTGTGTTTTGATAGACTTTCCTTTGTACTATTTCACCAAAAGTTATCACCCTGATAAATTCTTTAATGATTGACAGGTCAAAGGTCTTGATGTGAGTCTCTGTGTTGGCAGTAAAGCTCAGCCCCCGACTATTCCACACACTGTCTATAGCAAAGCTGCCTGCCCAGTGTCAGCCATTTGTTATAGTTGTAAAAGGTGAACTTGATTCAACAACCACATCCAGTTTCTAAATGTGTTCATCAATATTGCAAACGACCCATTCAGAGTTATTGCTGGAGGACCTGGGACTGAGGCAGGCCACCTATGTGGTAACAGTGCTGGCCTGGAGGCATATCTGTCTAGACTAGGTGATCAGAGATTTCCCAGGGTAAACTGAGGCAGGAAGCACAAGTAAAAGAGTCCTGCAGTCCCAGTAAAAGGAAGATAGGACCTGGAGCAATAATGAGCTGAGGAAACAAAAGTCAGGACTTGTATGGAGATAGTTGAGGCAAATAGGACACCGTCAACGGCAGCATCCTTACATTCAGAGGAATAAAGTGCATATGAGTAGCTCTGATTCTAGAATCCATAAAGTTAATCATAGGCATCCAGGTACTATTTTTAATAATTTCTAAAAGTGCTTAAAGGAAAGTGTCCCTTTTCCTTGGAGAAGGCTGCACAATTTAATTGAAATGTCAGCTTGCTTTGGGCAGAAATTATATCAACTCCGTTTGATCACACTAGTTAACTCAGGCTGATCTGAAGTCCTCATTAATAGTTACATGTGTCTTTGAGTTAAAAAAAAAGACAAAAGTACAGAAAGAAAAGAAAAGAAGAAAAATAGAAAGTTACTTGAACACCGTTTATTTCAAGCATGGTTGTTTGAAAAAGTGGTGAAAAGGAATCTTGATGGTGAGAGGGTGCAGGCAACTCATGTAGCTGCTTCCTGATTAATCAAATTATACATGTAAACAGCTCTTATACCTATTTAATCTTTATAACAAATAAGTTTTTGAATTTTATAAATGAAAAGCACTTAAAATAGTAATACATTCCCTTTGTTTACAGTTGAAGACATTCTGATCCAGTGAGGTCAAATGAGTTAATTTAAATCACATGAGAGGGTCCTGGACTGTCAATGTCTCCTTGTTCCAGTGGGGGCTTTTACCTGTAACCCGCACCTCTGTAAATGACAAAAACTCTCTGCCTTTCCCCGCAGTTTATTTTTTTCTTATATTTTATTGTCACTTCTCTAACCCTTAGTAAGCTTATTAGATTTTTCTAATCCAGGTGCTTGTATAGGCCCCTGCAAGATTAACTGTAGACAAATTTACAGCCAATAACACCTTTATGTGGGGTCAGAACCCAAAGTTTACTTCTGATCACACTTGGTGGTTGCAGGCTTCAGTCAGCTTGCCTGCTGAGCCCGGATCTGCAAGTCCAGGATTGATGTGGAATTCATCAGGGGTGACTGCACCCGGGGATTGCAGGGAATAGCCTCTGTGCATGGCAACCCTACATACACGTTCTCCTCTACCCTGCTTGGGACAGAGTCCAAAGCCACATTTCTCTAGAATCTGTGTGTGAGAATTGGTGGCATTGTGAGCCTGTGATCCCTGTGCTTTTGTTACTAAGGGACACACTTTACCCTTTGCTATGTTAAATTAAAGACAATATCATATTGTTTCCTTTCCTTCAATATTAGGTTCACTTCAGTGACTTTTCTGGTTCACAAAAGCTAACCCGCTCACCACTAAGAAAGAGGACATAAAATATGGATTAAGAAAATGGAGTGCAGAAATGCAGATTTTAAAAATGATGTAAGCACATCTATCTCTTCTTAGCATCCAAATTATAACCTTCTACTGGTTTGGATGCACCTTGATGTGACAAAGGTGTTTTTCTCCAGATTAAATTCATGAGAAACATGTTAGCTTGGTAATAAGTTATTACCTTTATAGGCGAAGTTTTGGTATTACCTTTCAGATAAATAAAGATGTCTTTTGTCTTTTCTATTCCTTAAATAATAAAATATAGGTGACACGGTCCACTGAGGTGAGGTGGGCTGGTGCCAGTGCGGTGGGATAAAGAAAGATTGCAACAAGGAAGAAAATAGAAAGAAGTAAGGTTTATTATTTACCTTTCACAGATTGGAAAGAGGGCTGACACTCAGAGACAAGTGTGGCATCGAAGAACCAAGAAATGGGTGTATTTAAGGGTCTTTGGGGCAAGGGGGTTTGGGCTCAGAGTGGTCTGGGCCAAAAGGAATGTCCTGGGCTTCTGGTCTTTGATGTTGATTGTAGCCATATGAGTTTTAGATCTTGACTTGCCAGACATTAGCATCTCATGCTCTCAGGTGCTTAGGTGGTGAGCTAGATGAGAGAAGTCCAGGAGAGAGGGTTTTCCTGCAATAGACTTGTCAGACATTTGCAATCCACAAACTCCTTAACAAAAAGGTGGTCTATTATTATGTTCATGGCTCTGTCCTTGTCTTGCATCTGATGGAGATATATATATATATATTTGAGTTGGATTCTCACTCTGTTGTTGTGTAGGCTGGAGTAAGTGGCACACTCATGGCCACCACAGCCTCGACCTGCTGGGCTCAGGCAATCCTTCTGCCTCCGCCTTCCAAGTAGCTGGAACTGCAGGCACATGTCACCATGTCCAGCTTATTTTTTGATTTATTGTAGAGACAGGGTTTCACCAAGTTGTCCGGCTGGTCTCAAACCCCTAAGCCCAGGCAATTCTCTTGCCTCAGCCTCCCAAAGTGCTGGGGTTACAGGCTTGAGCCACCGTGCCTGACCACATGATGATTTGCCGAGGGGGTGTGGAAGGCTACCAGTTGGCCTGGAGTTGAATGTCTGAAAGCTTCCAGAAACCTGCCTATTGGAAATTTATCTATCTGTGTGCAAGATTCAAAGCATGCCATGGGTAAAGTCTAAGCAAAAAATGGTTATGCTGAGGCAAAAAGAGTATGCTAAACTAAGTTTATTCTAGGTTTTTATAGGTACATCCTTTCACTAGGAAAGGGGGCCATCCACATTTTTTAAAAAATTTTGCATTCTAAACTCACTTCTGATCAGGAGTCAAGACTCAAGTCTGCTATATTTGATGTTGAAGTCTTATCAATCAAGGCAAGTTAGGTTCAAATAGGAGGGCTTGTTAAACATAATTTTTCCCCCAAAAACATTGCTTTAGAGGACTGAAAATATGATCTTTCCAAATTATAAAAGTAATTCAATGAGTTATGTTTAACAAGTAATACACCAATGTAATACAGAACGTTCCATAACTTGAGTCCATATCTTCCAGATTAGCCTCATGGTAACTAGCCAGAAATCACATCCTGCCCTGAACAGCAATTGCTTTTGAGTGCCTTCTCTCTTCCTAGGAATTCTGTGATTTTTCTGCCATGTTTACAGAGTAGTCTGGTTTGTCATGACTAGGCATTTGTTTTGATTCTGGGCTCTTTGGGTTTGCAGTGCAAGGCCCTACCACTTAATAGCTGTGTAACTTTCTACCTTTTTAAAATGAGAATAATCTCCATACCACTTTCCATAGAGGTTGTACTAATTTACATTTCTGTTAACAGTGTATGTGTTCCCTTTTTGTTGTATCCACACCAGCATCTATTTTTTTATTTTTAATTTTAAATAATGGCCATTCTGACTGGTGTAAGGTGGTATCTCATAGTGGTTTTAATTTGCATTTTCCTGATTATGAGCATTGTTCAGCATTTTTCCCATATGTTTGTTGGTCATTTGTGTATCTTCTTTTTTGTTTTTGAGTTGGAGTCTCACTCTGTCACCCAGACTGGAGTGCAGTGGCCGCTCCCGGCCACCGCAGCCTCGACCTGCTGGGCTCCGGCGATCCTTCCACCTCGGCCTTCCGAGTAACCGGAATTACAGGCATGCGCTACCACGCCCGACTGATTTTTTGATTTATTGTAGAGATGAGGTCTTGCTGCCCAGGCGGGTGTCGAACCCGCGGGCTCAGGCAGTTCACTCACCACGGCCTCCTAAAGCACGGGATTACAGGTTGAGCCACCAAGCCTGGCTGTTTGCCCACTTTTTAATTGGGTTACATTACTTTTTTCTTGCTGCCTGCTAAAGCCGTCCAGCTTCTCTTCTGCTATATTCCTTCCTCCACAAGCAGTGTGCTGCATTATACCTGGTCAGATGGCCAACTCTGGCTCACACAGGTCAGATCTTACTCAGTATTGAGCTTGACCACACAATGTGAAAGATGCTGGCCACTGAAAGCTTTAGACAAAACATAGAAGGATTGGGGGCAACAAGGCCATCTCCCCAGGACCTTTCTTCCTACAGACCCAGAATAGATGAGGCCTTGGAGTTCCTCATATAACAGGGATGCATTGAAATATAAAACAGTTCCAGTTTGTACCCTCAGAAAGTTGTGCATCTTACATGGCATTCTCCAGGAATCCATGTCTTGTGGATCCTGGGTTCTGTTTATTAAAGATATTTCTTAGCCAGGATACCCTACTAAAGATATTTCATAAATAAGTCTTCTTTCTCCCAACAACTTTGGATTAACAAGATTAGACGAGGTCTCAGCCTCCTTTTCACTACCCTTTTCACCACCTGGCAAGAGTAGTGAATGAATGGCAACCTGTGTATTACTCCCTCTTTTCAGAAACAGGCTGCCACAGTGTTCCTCACATACAATAACCAATCAACCACTGAAACCTGCAGCCTTAAGTATGTGCTCTACATGTATGATCTCTTCACATCTTTACAGCTGCTCAGCAAGGTAGATATGATAGTCTACTTTCTACAATTAACCAAAGGAGTACAGAGAAGTTAAATGATTTGCCAAAACTATATTGTATACAGCTACAAACAAGAGACGCAGGATTTCAGCAGAAGTCTGTGTTATTCAAAAACCCCTTCTCTTTGGTAATAATTCATGTGAACATCAGTTTTACCATTAGATGGTGAGTTTTTTGATAGGGTTTTATCTTACTCTATATCCCTTACTCATTATGCAGGTTTATACCTCAGTACCTAGTGATTGAATGAATATATGAATGAATGAGTGAAAGAATATATGAACTGTCAGGGAAAACATTTATTTTCTTCCCATGACTTCAGGGAAGGATGTGTTAGCTTACATTTGTATAGCAGATGGCCAAGAGAAATATTTATTGAGCCAATTTTTTTAAGGAAGAATTTTTAAAAAGAAAGGTGCATGGTTGATTTTTATGATTTCACTTTTCAAAATACCATTGACCCTTGAACAATGTGGTGGGAGTTAGGGGCACCAACCCCCTGCACAATCAAAAATCTGCATGTAAGCCGGGCTCGGTGACTCAGTCTGTAATCCCGCGCCTTTGGGAGGCTGAGGTGAGTGGATTACCTGAGCCCGCGGGTTCGAGACCCACCTGGGCAGGCGAAACCTCATCTCTACAATAAAATCAAAAAATTAGCCGGGCGTGGTAGCGAGCACCTGTAAT
>NW_007248617.1:133480-140682 GCF_000164805.1 Carlito syrichta
GGAAGGCTGAGGCAGAAGGATCGCCGGAGCCCAGCAGGTCGAGGCTGCGGTGGCCGGGAGCGGCCATTGCACTTCAGTCTGGGCAACAGAGTGAGACTCCAACTCAAAAAAAAAAAAAAAATCTGCATGTAACTTTTGACTCCCCTAAAACTTAACGGCTAATGTCCTGCTGTTAACCAAAAGCCCTACCAGGAACATAAAACATAAACTGTTGGTTAACATGTATTTTATATGCTGTATATGTTATATGCTATATTCTTACACTAATGTAAGCTAGAGAAGAGAAAATGTTATTAAAAAAATCACAAGGAAGAAAACATACATTTTCTGTTCATTAAGTGGAAGTGGCTCATCATAAAGCTCTTCATCCTCATCATCTGAAGATTCATGGTGAGTAGGCTGAGGAGGACGAGGCAGGAAGACTGGCCTAGCTCTTTCAAGGATGGTAGAGGTGGAGAAAGAGCCTCCTAAGAGTGGACCTGTGCCGTTCAAACCCATGTTGTCCAAGGGCCAACCATACTTACATACAAGGGGAAAGAATGTTGTAGAACACACAGTCCCTACAATAAATCAAAAAATTAGCCAGGCATGGTGGCGCACACATGTGGTTCCAGCTACTTAGAAGGCTGAGGTGGAAGGTCTGAGTCCAGCAGGTCGAGGCTGCAGTGGCCGTGTGTCACTGCACTCTAGCCTGGTGCCTCACTGGGTGATTTGTGATTGATTGATTGATTGATTGATTATTTGTATTTACTAAAATTACCTTGCATTGTAAAAAGATAATGGTTTTTCTAAGAAAAGTATATTTGCAAGCTTGGGTTTAATTGAAAGGAAAATATTATTGAAGATACCAATGTTAGACTATTAATGTTTATTTCTATTAAGGGCATTATCTTGGGATATAGACAAATTGGAAAGGGACACCTGAAATGTAGTAAAACTATGAAAAGTATTCAATTCAATGATTAGTGTAAATACCTTCATCACTCAGGTCCCACTCAGTGGGCCTCCATGGCCGGCTCCCAACACTCAATATCATTTGCTTGGAATATGTATTCTTTCTGTGTGTGTGAGAAAGTAGTATTTATTGAGAGGACAGAAAAGGTTCCAGAGTGGGAGGAGATCCGAGGGGGTTTCTGGAGGATGTATTCCCAATGGTCACTGTGATTAGTGAAGCATTAAGTGAAAGAAGCAACTGTTTTTAAACTTCAGCGTTAAAAACTCACCTATGTCAAGAACTTTCACCTAAATTTTTAGGGAAATTTGTCATTGTATTACTTTTCTCTTGCTTCAGTTTAACAAATTACCACACACAAATCAACACAAATTTATTGCCTGTCAGTTTCCACCAGTCAGGAGAGCAGGCCTGAGGTGTCTGGGTCTTTAGCTCAGGGCAGGTCTGACCTATCACAAGACTGTGAATTCATAATCCTATGTGGGCCGTCCCACGTAATACCAATCTAAATATGTTAAAAGAAATTCTTGCAGCTTTTGAATGAACATGTTGGACAAACATGGTTTTGGATGAAGACATTGCAAACAGGAAAAAGCCCACTTGTCCCTAGGCCTGTGATGGAAGCGTTCTCTGTATGGAATCGTGCAAGGTGACACTACATTCTTCCCTGGGTGGCATTGGAGTGATAAGCTCCTGGGGATACTTGCTCATTTCCAAGCTTCATTTGCTGCTGCCAGTCATTAAACAGGCTGTGCCACACAAGGTAGCTATATTTTAATCCAGCCTCCTATTCCCTTACTGTAGTTAGGTCTCCTGTTCTGCAACTGATGCTGCAGTTGCCCTGATATTAATTTTGATTGTACTATTCTGACATAGTGATTGTGTCTCTGCAGTGTTGATGTACCATATCTTTACAGTATAGTAAACTTTGAAATGTTCCATAGCCATGCAATGTATCCTACAGGTAAAAGAAGCCAACAGCCACCCTGTTGCCAACCACATTGTAAAGAAAAGTTTAACTTATTTAGTCTCTTTCCAAGTTCTGTATAGCCTAAGGGCCAAATAGAGAGGGAAGAGAAGGAAAAAAATGGACATTCATTGACATGCTGTGCATTTTATATGCATCCTTTGGTCTTAGATGGAGGGAATGATTGTTCTGTGTTATAAATGAGTAATCAAAATACAGAGAGGTTAAATAACTTGCCCAAATCACATTAAAAAATGGTGAAATGTAATTGTAACCTACGCTTGAGGACTTCCTCCCCCGGGGCCTTTTAATATGCCACACAACTCAGTGATGGCTTGCTCAGTGATTGCTACGATTTTGCTTTGAATTGGCACTGGAGTCATGTCAAAGGACTCGTACTGGCTTTGTTCCACATTCTTGCATAGTATCCATCATTTAATATGGGTATTCACAGGCTGAGTATTCCTTACCTGAAATGCATGGAACCAGCTGTATCTCACATTTTGAATTTTTCTGGATTTTGCAAGATATTTATTGGTTGTGCTTCCCAAATCTGAAAATCTAAGATCTGAAATCTAATGAGCATTTCCTTTGGGCTTCATGTTGGTGCTCAAAAAGTTTCAGATTTTGGAACATTCTGTATTTTGGATTTTGGGACTTGGAATGCTCAACTTGTATTATTGGTTTTGTGGTTATTTTCAGTGAATTTTACATATGAAGAGCAATATTTCCATTGATCTCTTATAATCTGTGTGTAAAAGACACACTAGAGGAACAATGCAATAATGTACTAAACAAATGTATGAAAATAAGTGGCCATTATTTCTGAAATTCAACAAATATAAAGAGGACTTTTGTTATTGAAACTATTAAAATACATTTTTCTGAGAACCTAACAATGTGAAACTTTTTGTTTGTTTTCTTAAGCACTTTATATTAGCAAGAAAAAATATTGGCAATATATGCTTCAGTTCATTTTTAGTTGCTTTAAAGTTGCAGAAAGACTGAAGTACAGTACTATATATTAACAAACATGGTTTGCGTGTCTAGACGTCTTTGTGTTCATGACTGGAAGGATGATTGAAAAAGAACATTCAGATGAACTTTGGATATATTTTCCCCATGGCATATTTATTTGTCATGTTTATGTGTATGTGTGTATGAATGAATTTGTAATAAAAAGAAGGTCGTTTTTAAAAAGTATTTATTAAAAAAGAAAAGCAATTTCTTCCTTAGAGACAAACATAATTTAAAGGTATAATTATGCATCGATTCATTCTGTGGTACTTTCTTTGTAGTATATGTATATATTTTTCCCCTGGCAAATTTTGAAAATAATAAGCAGGGAGACTAAATGATCTACTGACCCCAAGTCACTATTTTTGGAAAGAAATGCTCAACCATCTTAGCAAGGACTGAAAATTTTTTCTTTGGGTTCAAGCTTTGTTTCAATTAAGCAAATTAAATTACCTTCAGTATATATTCTGGGCAATTGTGTCGTATCAAGTCATGTGATGAAAGCATCTGCCACAAGCTAAGGGAGTTTTATCTCCTGAATGGTTTAGTATTCACTCCCCAAAGTTTACTCCCTGTTATATTCTGGCTTATTATCCCAAGAAATGCAAATGCAACTGTCTTTCATATCTGAGAATGATTATACTTGGGTATTACTTGTACCCAGGACTAGTACAGCAGGACTCTAAGTCAGAATTCATAAACCCCAGTCACTCAAACAATAAAAAATAAAATTATAGGATGGCCCAGTGGCCCATGCCTGTAATTCCAGAACTTTGAGAGGTTGATGCAGAAAGATTGATTGAGCCCAAGAGTTCAAGACCAGCCTAGGCAACATAGCAAGACCTCATCTCTACAAAAAATAAAAAAATTAGACAGGAGTGGTGGCATGCACCTGTAGTCTCAGCTACTCAGGGGGCTGAGGCAGAAGGATCACCTGAGCCCTCCTGTGGTAAATTGTGATTGCACCACTGCCCTCCAACCTAGGCAACAGGGTACAATCCCAACTCAAAAATAAACAAACAAACAAATAGATAAATGCATGCATACAAGTGTAAATACATACATAAATAAAATTATAAACCTGAAAATGATTTCATGAGATTATCTTACTTGGTTGTTTTACTTCTGGTCTCTTTTTGTGCTTTTCCATATAAAATGTCTTTCTCATTAGCTTTAAGACTTAAAAATCCACATTATCCTGCATTAGATTAAATGTGGACATCTTTTCCCTCTATAGCTGGTAGAGGTGAAGTTTAACTGTTTGATATCTTTCTGGTAATAATACCTCATACGTGCAGTAAGTAATATTAAATGCATGTTTTATTGCCAATTTGCTAAAAATCCATTCATCACCATTAGCAACATGTTCTGATGCAGAAAGGGCAAGCTTTCCTGAGAAGTCTCTGTGGCATCATCACTGTACTCTTACTCCAGAGTGGGAATACAAGGGCAGCATTAGAGATACCCATTGTCCTCTAGAAAGTTCCCATGAGGCTAACTCAGTCTCATCCTGCCAGCAAGGGAGGGTGGAGCCAGACCTTGGTTACCTGAGGAGTCCAGGTCATCCCGACAATGCAAACAACTCTGGACACACAACGGAAGCTCACATGGCTCCATAGAACTCTGGCCTCTTTAAATATAGTGGCTGTGTACCAAATGAGACATATAACTTTCCAGGCCATCACTGTTATAGTACTTGTATTTATATTTGTTATGTATATATTGACAATGCAATTGTGCTCAAAATTTTGTCTTTCATGTTAATTTTAGCTTGCTATTTAGCCATATTTTGTACTTTTGTTTAATAATCCCTTATTTCCAATTGTTCTCTGTCTTCTGTAGTCTCTGTTTATCTTTGTAGTTTAATTTCTGATGTGGAGTCCATCTCGATCATCCTATGTTGTGCCACTCACATATCTTCAGTTCAGAGTTGTTGGGTTTTATTTTTTTATGTGGATTATCCACTTTTATGTTTTCTAAAGGCCTTAAATCTTTGATTATATACACAGACATTCAAAATGCACACAGTGTACACATTGCAGGGAAATACACACTCAAAATAAATGTATTTCTATTTAAATGTTTTATGCTTTATGTTAAATTCAAAATAAGTAAATTTATTTAATGCTACATGTAAAATCTTAGTCAAGTTTCAAAAAAACTATTGAATGTTTAGAAATGCCTACAGTTATTATCAATAGTCACAGAGATTTCCAAGTGGCAGGAAAGATACCAACCAATAGTTCACACTATTTTTTTTCTATCGTGACCCATCAGATGGACTCTGGTTCACATATGTGATATACACGCATGGATATATCCATTGTTTTGCCTTATTCCTGTCACCCTACATATAGTTCCCTCTTTTAATCTCTCCAACAAAATACAACAAATGTAACAGCCTGAGAGTGAAATCTTCACAAGTTTTACCTTAAACATATTCTACCATATCTTTAAAATTTACGTATTGTTTTAATTTGCAAATTATAGGATGATCTTATTCATCACAAACTCCTCTTGACACACATCACACCTCAGTGAGTAAGGTTAAAAAAGCACTGGGTTTCCTAACTGGCTTAAGTGAAATAAGGAATGAGACGAGGTCTCAAACTACAGAATGGCCTACCAATGTAAAGTTGCAGGAGGTTTTAAAATTGGTTATTCTTCTACTGGGAGACATTTTTCTAACCTGTAACAACCAAATGTAATAATGACTTCACTTGAAAAGACAGCCCATTTACCTAATGCTTTATATACACATGCAGAAAAAATTTTGTCATTTTTAATTTTTCATAAAAAAGAATTCTATCCAAAGGATTTTTTGGAAAGTAGATTTTTTCCTTTAATCGTTTTTGACCTTAAGTCAAAATAATGCTTTATGAAATGTGTGGTTTCCTTTCAGTTTCACCCTGTGGTGTTATCAGAGTTGAAGTGTACTTTATAGAAAAGCACAAGAGTCGCCTTGAATAATTATTAAGCCTTCTTCATTAAAGAGCAATGATACAAATTGTCAGGTACTGAAGCTGAATTTGAGAATCACAAATAGTTCATTGTACTCTTATGGGAAGAGTTGGACAGAGGAAGGATAACTCTTCTGTGTTAATTCCTTCTGTTTATCTCACTCATCATTTTTGAATGTTGGAATTATTTCTGCGGGTTTAGATGTACATGGAGGTAAGCAACTGTATGTTTGAGTGTGATTGTAAGTTGGTTTAATGCAGACAAACTGTTATTGCATGAGTATTTTTCTTGTAGAAGAGGGGCCAGTGTGTGAGGAGGTTTGTTAAGTATATGCTACTGCAGATTTTTATTATACAAAATATCTTCCTGCTATTCACCTTCGACCTGACCTTGGCATGTTTATTTTGTGAAAAACAGTCTAGCTGAAAATTAATAAGGTTGTTTTCCTCAGGTTTCAGGATCCTGCATGTTATCACCACAGGGTGAAAAATGCCCCTCACCCCTTCCAGTGAGGTCATTGCTCCTTTCAAAGCCCCCAAAGAACATTCTACCTGAAGATACGTAAATATACACTTGAAGAAAGTCTCTCCCCTTTTTCCTGTTTGTTTTAAACTACTTGTATGATTGCTTAAAGCAGTATTATAATGTTTTCTCCCAAAAAATTGTACAGAAAATGTGCAGTCTGGTTCTCCTGCTATATGTTCTGTCTTCAGTCAGGAGGGGGAGGTGACAGGCCCCTCTTTATCTCAGCGTGGGTAGGGGAAGTGCTGTGCTGGTCGGATGGGATTCCTAATACAGAGTTTAGAGGGAGGACCAGTCAATGGAAGGGGATATTCTTGAAGGAAAAAAAAAGCAAAATAGAGATGCTAGGTTAGCAAACTAAAGAAAGAACCACTGTCATTGGTTTCTGTGACTAAATTTTATAGCTATGGAATAGCATTTTTTCTTACATTTTGATAGGGAAAAAAAAAAATCATTCTCTTAGCTCCACCTGCTAAAACCTGAGAGAAGTTTAAACAGATATACACTTTTTCAAATTTTCAGGATTTACCCAGCAGATTTTAACATATGCAAAATATGGTTAAAACCCTAGTCCTTGCACTGTAATGACAAGACAGAGCCTTCACTCCTGGAAATCCCCATCAGTGTAGCAGTAATAGGTGATGATGGGGCTTCTTCCTCTCAAATACCAAAGGCCCAAATCCCAATTTATTTAATAATCTTTAAAATTAATTTTTTTTTTATTAATCAGTATTTTTTATTATGGTTTTGTGGGGTACAGTTAAGGGTTAGGTGTACAATTAC
>NW_007248617.1:140702-152441 GCF_000164805.1 Carlito syrichta
TTCCATCCAGGTTGCAGCGAAATTCATGATTTTGTTCTTTTTTATGGCTGCGTAGTATTCCATCGTGTATATGTCCCACATTTTTTTAATCCAGTCCTCTTTTGATGGGTAGCATGGTTGTTTCCAGGTTCTTGCTATTGTGAACAACGCTGCGATAAACATACGTGTGCAGGTATCTTTTTTATAGAGTGATTTGTGTTCTTCAGGGTATATTCCCAGTAGGGGGATTGCAGGGTCATATGGAAGGTCAATTTTTAGAGCTTTTAGGAATCGCCACACTGCTTTCCACGGAGGTTGCACTAGTTTACACTCCCACCAACAGCGTAGAAGTGTTCCCTTTTCACCACACCCTCTCCAGCAGCTGTTATTTTTTGAGTTGTTGATAATTGCCATTCTGACTGGAGTTAGGTGGTATCTCAGTGTGGTTTTGATTTGCATCTCCCTGATGATTAGTGAGGTTGAGCATTTCTTCATGTGTTTGTTGGCTTCTCGAATATCTTCTTTTGTGAAGTGTCTGTTCGTATCTTTTGCCCATTTTATAATGGGGTTGTTTGTTTTCTTCTTTTCAGTACGTTTCAGTTCCTTGTAGATCCAGGATGTTAAGCCTTTGTCAGACCTAGAGTTATTATTTTTAATAAGGTTGCATGTTTAGGACCATTGAGGTACAAAAGTGTTTATTATTTTTTAAAAACTTGCTATTCAGAGAAAAGTAGTAATACATCACAATAAGTAAACCAAATCTTACTAAAACAAAGAAAAGCAAAATAGCTTTGTAAGTTGCAACGTGTCAGCCAATCTCATGGAAGATCGCTGACTTCCTTTATCAATGTCACAGTCTATTAGGAATAAAAGCCAAGACCTTGACCCCGTTCTGATGTCTGAGTGCTCAATTGTTCAAGGCAGATCCAGAGGTCACAGAGGAAAGAAGACCTCTCCCTCCATGTGAAGTAGGTCATCAATACAGGATGATCTCAGAGAGCATTTTAAAAAGATCACACCTTGAGAGAGTCAAGCAAGCATTGCTGAAGACTGTCTCTACAATTGATTGGATCATCTATTATTGATCAATAATTAAACGTTTGCCTGCCTCGTCATTTGGGGTTGCTTCCATTGCAGCCTTGCTATCTAAGCAATTCCCTCTCAAGGATTGGTCAGTGACTTGTGCTGTGACTTGCAGGAGGGGATAAGGGGTAGGGGACTGGGTTCACTATATATACCGAGCACCTCCTCTTCTATCCCTCTGTGGAGAATGAGGTCCTCAGGATGACAGCAGGAAACTAATGCATTTGTGCTGCAGGTGTTGGACTTCTGGGGTACAATGATCTCATGATTGTTCCTTCCCCCCACGTTTGTCCAGGACAAGAAAATAGGATACCAGTTGTGGGGAAGCTACACCTAATGGGCAGCTCTGTAGCCTTTATGGAGCCAATGGCCTCCAGCGGTCTTCTCTGTGTCTTCCTCTCTCAGGATCCATGAAAAGATCATTGTGAAAAACATGGAACCAATCATGCCGCCCATCGAAACTAGACTGGATAAAAAAAATGTGGTACATATGCACAATGAAATATTACACAGCCATAAAGAAGGACAAACATATGGACTTAGCAGCAACTTGGATGGATTTAAAGTGTATCTTACTCAGTGATCTATTGAAGAAGCAAAGAACAGAGTACCACATGTTCTTACTCATAAGCAGACTCTTACTATTTACCATAATACTGTGAGAAAGGGACTGGCAGTAGCAGGGTACAGCTGGCAGGGGAAGTGGGAGGAAAGTGGGACACAACATCAATAAAGAGTACCTGATCTCAAACCAGCAAAGTGGGGACCAAAGAGAGGCCCAAGCTTTACCTGTATGATGAGAATCCACGACTGCTCCCTGTTTCTGACTTCCTGACAACATCCAGGAATCTTGCTTTGAAAATATGATTGGCTGACTTCATTATTTTGGAAGAGCCAAACTAAGATCCAGAATTGGAAGAGCTTCCTTGAGTTAAAAAGAATATAAACGTGGATTCCATTTTCATAGTTTCAGAAAATGAGTTAGGATTTCTGATTGGGAGAGCTCATTGACATCAAAGGCATCTCTCTCTTTTTAATTCTGTGTTTCATTTTTATTATTATCTTTGTTTTTGCCTCTCACATCAAATGTGTAGGTCACAGTTTTGCACTTCTGGTGCAATACATTTACTTTGGAAATGTGGTTTATGTAAATCTACTAGGTAGAGGACAGGATTGTTTAGCTAATCTGATTATTTGCAAATGATGGATTTATTCTTTCTTACAAACTGTATTCAAATGATGCCCTCAGAGTGACATTCTGGGATTCAAGGTCAAAATGACTCACATGGATCAGTCCTGAGGAAAAGAAACCAAAAAATGAGAAAGTCACATTTATTAAGCACCTACTGTATGCCAGATAACATTTTAGATGCTTTCACATGAGTTACCTTGGCAGATTTTTTTTTCACGTGCAACAGCAAAATGATCTGTATTGTTATACATATTGACTCTATTTATTCACCAAGCCTTCATTTTGTCCTCAGAATTCTTAACTGCAACAGAGTCTCCAGAAACATTGAATGATATGACACATCTTTGAATCCACTGGGGTGCTATTTTTACATAGAATAAATGTCATTTCTACTGTGTGAAGTGAACTAAATTGTATTTCAATCCCTCTCGGCAGGAATGAATGTCTCATAGCAGGGTCCCAGATTTACAAGGTGTGCACTGTTGAGTGCCCAGACTGACTCTCCGCCCTCTGATTTGTGAAGTGGAGCCCAAGCCCTCATTTCCAGCTGCATCCTACACTGCCTTCCCCTAGTATAATGGTCATTGGCTGTGCGGAAATAAACGTGGGACATATTTCACTTGAAAGGAGAACACTCAGAGCTGCTCTAGTTAACCTCCTGCTCTGATAGTAGGTGGGAGATAAAAAACTCAAGAGCAGTGACCGAGAGTGGGAGCAATGGAACTTGTCCCTGGGGATCGCTGAGTGTGCCAGGCACGGTGCTGGGATCTTTGCCCAACTTATTGAATGCTCACTTTGATACTGAAAACAAAGAATTCACTTTATTTTATGGGTGAGGAAACTAAGAATCGAGGTTAATTGATGTTCCTAAGACCCTGGAGCTCAGAAGTATTCTAGGTACCTCCAAAGCCTAGTGGGTTCTTTTGTTAGCATCGTGATCACAACAACCTGCGGTAACAGGTGATGTGAGCCATGAGGTCAAGTGGTCAGGCGGGTATGCTTTGTGAACACTTGTGTTGTTTTTAAAATTTGTACCTTGGCCAGGCTTGGTGGCTCAGCCTGTAGTCCCAGCACTTTAGGAGGCCGAGGCTAGTGGATTGCCTGAGCCTGTGTGTTCAAGACCAACACGGGCAACTTGGCAAGACCTCATTGTCTCTACAATAAATAAAAAATTAGCCAGGTGTGGTAGCACGCACCTGTAGTTCCGGCTACTTGGAAGACTGGGGTGGAAGGATCACCTGAGCCCATCAGGTCCATGCTATGGTGACTATGAGTGTGCCTCTGTGCTCCAGCCTTGGTGACAGAGTGAGACTCCAACTCAAAAAGAAGTTGTACCTTAAAAGATTCAGGCTCTCGGGCATGGTGGCTTACACCTGTAATCTCAAAATGCAGACTTTGAGAAGTTGAGACAGGAGGCTTGCTTGTGACTGGGACTTCAAGAACCCCTCTCTACAAAAAATAGAAAAATTAGGCATGTTAGCACACACCTATAGTTCCAGCTGCTCCAGAAACTGAGGCAAAAGGTTCACTTGAGCCTAGGAGATTGAGGCTGGGGTGAGTTGTGATTGTGACACTGCACTCCAGTCTGGGCAACAGAGTGAGCCCTGATAGGGAGGGAGGGAGGAAGGAAGGAAAGAAGAAAGAAAGAAAGAAAGAAAGAAAGAAAGAAAGAAAGAAAGAAGGAAGGAAGGAAGGAAGGAAGGAAGGAAGGAAGGAAGGAAGGAAGGAAGGAAGGAAGGAAAGAGAGAAAGATAGATTGATTCAGACTCTGGCCTGTTCCTTTAGCAAATCAGTTTTGCATCTGTCATCCATGAGCCGTTCTGGAAGTTAATGAAATATTTAACTGTTTCTATCTTGAAGATAATTGATTTATCAGGCACTATGACATGTTGTTCTTTTATTTGTCCTGAGTTTACTTCATTCAGTCAATCTAGGATCTGGTGAACTGGTCAGAAGTTACCCTATCCATTGTCTTGATAATTACAGAGACTTGTGTTGAATTATTGAAATGCTTTCATTAAAAAAAATTTTTAATCCTCTGAATATTTACCAACAATTAACTGCAGTTGTTCATATTATTATTCTGCTAATTGGTGGTAAATTCCCCCTACATAATTGGTCCCAGAATTATAAAAGAGAGTTCATATTTCTACAGCCTGTGTGATACATTTTCAAAAACCCCCCCAAAATCTAGCATTTTAACCCAGGCACTGTGAAAGTGGTTATGGCCCCAGCATCCAGAAACCAAATGATACTAGGTGACTAGATAAAATAAGGCAGGCTTTGGGCAAGTAAAACCTTGCATAGAAATTGGTAATGTAACCAGCAGCATTCAGCATATGATTTTCAGGCTTCCGATTCACACTGTTATCAGACGCACCATCCCTGGAATATATGTGATCCCTGAAGGTATGAAGGCTCTGAAAATGTTTAACAAGGGCTCTTTTACAAATGTAGAAATATGTCTGTTCTTTGTGGTATGTCCATACACAAGATTTTCCGCATTAGTACATAGATATGCTTTCACATTTAGAGTGTTGCTGTGCTTGGACCAAACATGATGTTCAATATCATGTAACATTAGAGGGAGTTTTTCATTCTACGACTGTTCCCCTCCTCTGCAGTAGCGTTATTAGCAAGGAGCAAATAGGGACTCTATCCGTGTGCCCGTCCTTTCGGGGGCAGTAGGTGGGAGCCCCTAAAGTGAGACACCACTGACTCACTGGCAAGATGATCTGCGTCCCCCAGCACCACTGCATGGAGAAACATTACCGAAACCCCTGCCTTCCCATCAGGAGCAGCAGATGGAGGAGTGAAGGTGGCATGTTTTGGGCCGAGCTTAGCCTGCTCTCGGTGTCCCACTGTGGAAGCAGTGGAAGCAGAGCAGGGCTTCTGCTGAGCTGGCCCAGAGGGGAGGAGAAAGAAGGGCACCGTGAAAGCAGCCTGTGTGGGGTTTCAGAGCAAGGGAGGATTGGGCCCAGACCTGTGGCTGCACTTTAATTTCTTTGGAGAGGGTGTGACTCAGTTTCCAAGATGACCGAAGGCACTGGCATAAAGTGATAGAATCAATTTCATACAGGCCACATTCACGAGAGATGAGAGAAAGTGTCTTTCAGTCTTTTCATCCCTGAGTTTGAACTTCAACATCTGGGGCTGCCTGTAGACCCTAGGTCAAGTTTCCTTGTCCCCAACAAATACCCAGAAAGCCCAAATATTCAAGATGGCAAGCCCAGTGTAACCCATAACTTCCCCCACCCACACCAGATCCACAGATGGACGTGATCGTAAAAAGGAATCCTGAAAGACACAGATGCACAAGGATCAGCCGAGTAGACCCATAACCTCAGAGAGCCTCAAGCTAGAAATGAGTGCAGAACCTCTTCCCTGGAAGGCAGAAGGAGCGCACAGGTCTCCACATACCTGTGACTTACAAAACCTTCTGGAAGAAGAACACAGGCTATGAATAAGAAATTTACGGAGAGAGAAAAAAAAAATACCAATGACCTGTATACCATGTAACGTTGCTGAATCAGGGAAATTATAAATTTCTCACCTATCAGATCATCAAATAATTTTAAAAGTTAGAAAATCATGTTTCCCAGGGTGATGGGAATCAAGTGTTCCTATGCAGCGCAGGCTGTAATATCAATTTATGCATCTCCTTTGAATGGCAATTTGACAGTATCTCTTATATGTCATTTAGTTACCCTATGATCCAAATAATTCCACTTTTTACTATGAAACTGAGGAAAACACCTAAACAGTTCAAAAGTGGCATGTGGAAGGATGTTCATTGCAGTACTGTTTGTAATTGTGAAAAACTGGAAACACCCAGAATGTCTGGCGAGAGGGAAATAATGGAATTAGCCAGGGTGCATTCGTGCTGTGAACCACTAGGTTCCAGCTAAAAAGAAAAAGAGACATATGTGCTGGCCTCGATGGATCTCTGTGTCTCACTGCGAGTAAAAAAAACCCTTAAGAAAAGTACAGATGGCATGGCATCACACCATGCAAAACAGCAACACACAAAAGCCAGGGCTCTGTTGACTCAGTGGAGGTATCGCACCAAATTGATGTGTGGCCAGCTTGGGGGACTGGCAGGAACACGAGATTGGGATGCTATCAAAGAGGACTTTAGAAAATAAAACTAAGTCTTCAATCCCTTACCTGGATCACACATTTGTGCTAAAAAAGAATTTAAATAAAAAGAAAGCCCTCAGAGTGGAGAAATGTTCTATATAGCCACAAAGGCAGGGGGTGGGAGGAGAAGACTGTTAAATAAAAGTGGCCAGCAACATTTTTAAGTACAGTTGTCACCCATCGAAATGCTGAGTCCCTGTGGTGAGGGCCTGCTCCAGGCTGGCCTAGACAGTACCACTTGCACAGTGTTGCTCACAGCACTCTGTGTGTATGAGTGTATGTGTGTACATGCTTGTGCACGCTGCTTGCCACTGACTCTCTGTGGCCCAGCACTCTGCCTGGAACACAGTGGTCCTCAGGAATTGGCTGCGGAACATATAGATGGTTTCAACTTCTGGATAGATAATTCAGTTAGGGACCTGCATGAAACCTTCCAACACTGAAATCCTTGTTCTGAGCAATAGTGGGAATAAGAGAGGAACAGAGACTTCAGGTTAAAGGTGTCACCTTGCATTTAAGAAAACAATGATTGGAGGATTTGTCACTAAAAGTGATCTGTTGTATGTTGCTTTAATCATGTTAACATTAAACAAATTGTAAACTCCTATGTGAGGATTGCTTTTGTTTTTTTGGGTTTTTTTGAGTTGGAGTCTCACTCTGTCACTCAGACTGGAGTGCAGTGGCCACTTCCGGCCACCGCAGCCTCAACCTGCGGGGCTCTGGGGATCCTTCCGCCTCAGCCTTCCAAGTAGCTGGAACTACAGGCGTGCTACCATGCCCAGCTAATATGAGAATTGCTTTTAAGAGAAAAGGAAAACATACTGAAGGTCTGAGGGAGATATCTGAGGAGCTAAAAGCAGAGGGAAGTCTCCCAAAGTGTAAAGTTGGGAGAGAAAATTCAATGACCTCCAAGGAGAAAAACCCAGATGGGGAATTTTTTTTAACAGAAAAATTGGAAAAATGCATGACCAAATGATTCCTTAAATAGGAAAAGTAGAAAACCTAATACCAAATTAAAAGAATAATGAAATAACATTTCATCTAATTACAGAATACTTCTAAATGCATGCAATGTTCCATTTTGTCATGGATTCATGGAATCACAAATCACACCGACAGGAATATAAATTGGATCAATTTTCTGAGGGAGAAATTTGCTGATCTATCAAAACACTTAAAATATTTATGTGTTTGAACCAGCAAATAGATTGCCAGGAATTTATCCTACGGAAATTATCAGATATGTAGCCAGAATTAAGTTAATTGTTGTTTTTTAGAGTATAGTATATAGTTGTAAAAAAAAGTAGATACAACTCAAAGTTCAACGACAGGTGCTGTGCTGACTAAATCATAATACACTGTTTTGAGGAAGACTCTGCACCACTAAAACTCTTCTTATAGATAAGTACTTAATGAGATGGAATATATTGACTGCAATGAGATTGCAAAACTATACATTATGACTCCAAGTGTAAAAATCTATGTACACAAAAACATTCACTATGATACTTGTATGCTAGCGGCATTATGTGTGCCTGTACTTTCCATCTTTTTTCCCAGATTTTTTTGTATACTCAGAAGATAGCATTTGGGTTTGGGGTTGGTTGTGTGTATGTTGGGAGCCGAGGTGGGTGCCGGGCTCTTAACTCAGAACTAGGTTGGGTTGGGGATAGTGGGGGAGCCCTGGCTGAGTTACCAGAGGATGAGACTGAGAGGCAAGTGTCCCAGAGAATGAAAGAAGGAGTAATTGTTTGGTGTTTTCAACAGATTCTCTCCCTGTCATTTTGAGTGAAGAAAAAATAACTTCCAAACCTAGAGCTTTTAAGACCTTTTTTCTAATACCCTTTCCAAAAACTTCTTACTTCATCCAGAGCTGAAAACCGGGAACAGAGCAGTTCCACTTAGTATGTAAAAGCTGAGATGCTCATGGAAACTGCCACTACCCAAGCACAAGAATTGTGTATGGGAGCGGTGATTTTTCGTGTTTCAGTTTTTTTCTTTTTCCTGTTCAATGAGTGGTAGTGACACCATGACCCAGGGCAGCGGACTGTGATGGTGGCAGGACTGACAGGCCATCCAGGCAGACCTAGCATGGCAAGGGTACCAGAACCCACCACTCAGGTTGCCAAACACTCGTGGGAGTCACAGGCACTTACGTTTTCTAGTATGAGGGGACTGGGTGCCTTAGAAGCCTTTTCACATTTTAATTTTTTTCCTTTTTCTTATTTTACCAAGAAACAAATATGCTTACCTTAGAGTTCTGAGTGTCCTCTGTGTAGATTGTATATCTCCATTGTTAGCCAGGAGAGCTGACTATGGGACAGATGTTGGTGCTAGGAAGGCTATGGATCATGCTATGATGTGGTCCTGCTAGAGAAACTCCTATTTATGCCATCTTAGCATATGTCCTAAGTGCACTATAATCATGAATTTTAAAATAAAAATACCTAAATTTTCTCTCTCTTCTGCATATTTGAATGAAGTAGACATTTACAAATCAATCAGTCATAGTTTGAGGGGTGTCTCCATTTTATACTTTTATACATTTCATGCATGCAGAATTAGATCAAAATCACCTTCTGCTCTGGTTTTTTTCCTTTAACTAAAAATAACAACAAGATAGTTCTAAAATGAGGATTTCTGACCATGTATCAAATGTTAGCTAGCAACCTCATTTGATTCAGATTAAATTTGATGACCAACCACTGGGAAGATTTTTTCATAATGTTTCCTCCAAAAAATAAATCTAGCCTAAGTCCAAAATCTAGCCTGCATTATTGATAGGAACAGTAATGTATAATTCTGAAATGGCAAGGTTTACTTACTCTTTCTTTGTTTACTTTTCTGGAGTACAAAAGATTGAAAACAACATTTGCTAATAGATTTACTGTGATAAAGTCAAGATTTCTTTTCTTGGAGGACAAATTATGACATACCCAGCACTTAAAGAAAAACTAGTAAAGGAAAGAATTTTAAAAGTCCCAATGAGAATATAGTAGCTTTGTGTAGAATTTTTTATTTTGAAAGCAATAGGCATTTTCATTGATGATATTTGTTTTTTCTTAATCATCCTGATTAGGAAACTATAAATCTAAACATGTGAAATACCTCCAATATTATTAGGACAATTAATTGCAAATTATCTGTAGGATTGAGACCCACTTCTCAGCTGCATTCCAGCCCTACTCTGTGTCCACTTGCTCCCTCTCACCTGAGCTGCCCTAACTGCTGGGGCAGGTGTGTTTGTGGTGCCCCTTGAAGCACTTCCAGGGCAGACTAGTGCTGGGGCACAAAAGGCAGACTAGTGCTAGGCAGTGTAGTGCTGGGGCACAAAAGGTTCCAGGCTGCGTGATTTTAGATTTCTTCAGGTACCAGATGTGAAATAGGAACCTGTAGGGACCTTGTAGGGCTGCTATGACATAAGGCACATTCAAGACCTTCACATACTAACCAGCGGATAATTAGCTCTTAATGAATGCTGCTATTATTTTTAATTTTTTAATGATTGATAATGGTTGTTGTTGTTGTTAGTATTGTTAATACATTAGAAGGCAGCAGCTTCCCAGGCTTACGATTATTAATATACTTCAGTCCTGATTATTTTGTTCGACTTTCTAATTGAATCCTATGATGTACTCTGTTGCTTTGTTGACCCACCGTCCTAATAAGACTAGGAAGCAGAACCATGGAAAACTGGAACATGGTGCACACCAGGGAGGCAAAACTGAAGTTAAACCAGAAAGACAAGAGAGACAGCAGAGCCCTGGACCTGGAGACAGAGATTAGAACAGTGCCCAAGTGCCTGCAGTCCTCCTGGTTCTGCCCATGCAGCCTCTCTGCCCTTTCTCTCCATTAGCGAGTGCCATCAGCAGCATTATGTTAGTTTCTCTTATCACAAAAGGGGAACAAATGAATTACATGAGAGGGATGCCCTGTATAAGATACAAGTTAAATCATCAGCATTAGATTCAATTCATTACATTCCTGATTTTTAAAATAGGTAGAGACGCCCTAAATCATGTCATGACAGCTATCATCAAACATGATAGGTCTAGTCATATGTCTGAAAGCAGACTTGCAGAACAGAAAGCTTTCGTGCTGCAGTGGCGTTGTTGGGTAGTTGCTATGGAGACTGCATGCCCTGAAAATCCCAAAATTTGGACTGACTGGTTCTTCACAGAACAAGTTGGCTGACCCTCATAAGGTGGTCTTCTGAAACTGGCTCGTCTCCTTTTTCAGTCTTCTCTTCCCTCTCCACTTTCTTTACTTCTTCAGCTCTTGAGAAAAACTTTTCATCTCCATTAAAAACTGTTAACATAATAAGGAAAAGTCTAGAAGGAGAGACCCAGAATATTCGCCATGGGTACACTTGGTTAGGAAGATTAGGGGTGTTTTATTTTTCCCTTTCTCTGTATGTTTATCTCTATTTTCTAATTTTTTCTTCAAGCAACTTTTAAAATCTGAGTCATTAAAATAGCAAGCAAATAAGAAAGCCGTTGTAATCAGCAATAGTGTCAGGCTTATTGATAACAGCCTTAGTTCTGAGTGAAGGGATTGAAATGTAATTAGCCTGCTCCATGAGGAGATTATCTTGCCACAAAGTCCCTCTGCTGGCTCTCTAATCGTGAGACTCAGAAGATGCTTCTGAGCTGTTCTCAAACTTTTTTTCTGAGTGATAGAGAACCTCTTGAGTCACTGAGCAGGGAGGAAGATTTAAAAGCCTGTTGAGTTCATCCCCGTCCAGGAAGAGCAATATTTGTAATATTTAATAACGTGTGTGACGCATGTCAGTCAGAGGGCTTGTTGATTATGGGTTCGGCCTTATTGGTGGGTGCCCTGAATCTACTGGAATGTGCTCCTCAGGGAACCCAGCCAAAAGAATGAAGAAAATGGCCCTGGGCCAGTATATCCCTAACCATCTGGAATGGGATGGACTCACTTATCTCCACATGACCAGTGTTCTCAGTTCTCAGGCTATCACCTTTCATGCCTTCACAGAATGTGTATACCAATCACCTGCTGGGTGCACACTCTCGTGAGGTATATAAAGAAAAATAACCGCCAGGCTTGGTGGCTCAGCCTGTAATCCCTCACCTTTGGGAGGCTGAGGTGAGTGGATTACCTGAGCCCGCAGGTTCGAGACCCGCCTGGGCAGCAAGACCTCATCTCTACAATAAATCAAAAAATCAGCCAGGCGTGGTAGCGTGCGCCTGTAATTCTGGCTACTCGGAAGGTTGAGGTGGAAGGATCGCCAGAGCCCAGCAGTTCGAGGCTGCGGTGGCCGGGAGCGGCCACTGCACTCCAGTCTGGGCGACAGAGTGAGACTCCAACTCAAAAAAAGAATC